>NC_053024.1:175658883-175712212 GCF_003073215.2 Triticum urartu | reverse complement strand
TAAGTCATGAAGAAAGCAATAGCAACATACTAAACGATCGGGTGCTAAGCTAATGGAATGGGTCATGTCAATCAGATCATTCAACTAATGATGTGATCCCGTTAATCAAATAACAACTCTTTGTCCATGGTTAGGAAACATAACCATCTTTGATTAACGAGCTAGTCAAGTAGAGGCATACTAGTGACACTCTATTTGTCTATGTATTCACACATGTATTATGTTTCCGGTTAATACAATTCTAGCATGAATAATAAACTTTTATCATGATATAAGGAAATAAATAATAACTTTATTATTGCCTCTAGGGCATATTTCCTTCAAGGGGTCCCACCGTCACCACCCGTGAGGACCGGAGGGGTCGGGGCCGGGGGGGAGGGTGGTTCCAGATCCGATGGAGAGGAGCGGCGAGCGGAGTCGGCGGACGGAGAACGGAGAACGGGGCGACGAGGGGGGTACGACGAGCAGACCAACACTCAAGATGTCACTGGCCGACTCCGAGGCAGGGGAGAGGGCGCCACTGGGGGTGCGACCAGCTGAAGAGCCACCGCGAGGTCAGCGGCAGACACTCGAGTGCGGCCCTGCCCGGAGCCGCCGCAACCCGAGGGGGGGTTGGCGGGCTCACGAGACGGGGAGCGGGAGCGCTCAGAGATGTCGTCGTCCTCCTCGTGGTCGTCGAAGCGGGAGTGGCGGGGGCGCCGGTGGTGGGAGCCATCGGCATCCGCGGGCCCGCCCCCCTGGAGGCTGTCGGCGAAGAGGCAGGGGCGGCCGATGTGGTTTGGTGGCTCGGGGTAGATGGTGAAGTCGTATCCGTCGTCGTTGAAGAAGACCCGAAGCATGGCGTGGAGCTTGGAGGCGTCCAGGCATTTCACCTTGACCCGGACCTCCTCCTCCTTGCGCAGAGAGAGCTCGTCGACCACCACCACCTTGCCCAGGATCTTGGACATACTGCGAATGACCCGCTCAGACCAGGCCACGTCTGGGAGGCCGGCGATGAGGAGCCAAGTAGTGTCGAGGACCGCCACGGCCTTGGGATCCCACCTCGTCTCGGAGATGTTCACCACAATCCCGTTGAGGGCCAAGGTGATGCTGTCGCTACGGGTGCAGAGGCCCATGCTCAGGGCGTCAGGGAAGATCACCGAGAAGGCGTTGGGCGCGGTGGAGGTCACCTGCCAATCCCACTTGCATCGGCAGAGGTGGTTGAGCTCGGCCTCGATCAGCTCTGGAGTGGCGACGCCCTCCCCCACGACCGTCACAAGGGCCAGGAGCGAGGGGGAGGGAGGCGGGAGCTCCGGCACCTCAATGTGGAAGAAGCCCATGTCCTCGATGCCGTGGCCGTACATCATGATCTCCTCCGTGACCGGGCGCTCTGGACAAAGAACCGCAGGGTGCCCGGCTTCCTTGCAGAGGTAGCAGGTCGGTGGGTTGGGGCAAGCAACCTGGAAGTGGCTGGGCAGGCCGCAGTTGAAGCACGGCGGACCCTCGGGGGCGGCGACGGCACCCGAGGCCGGGGTCACCACGGCAACGGAGGAGGCAGCAGGTGGAGGGCGAGGCGGCCCCTTCTTCTTCTTCTTCTTAGTGCCCGGGCGCCCACGGTTCCCGTTGCCACCGTTAGATGGCGGAAAAGCGGCTTGGGCGCGCGGGGCTGGTAATGCCGGTTCTCAGGGGCGGTGGACCCGGAGGCGGGAGGAGCCTGACGCGGAGGGGAAGGCCGGCGGGAGCCACGGCCGTCACGGGCCGGCGAGCGCCGGGTCGGTGGCCGGCCTCGGGCAGGGGAGCGCCGGGCAGGCGAGTTGGCCCGGTCCCGAGAGTCCTCCCGAGGCGGATCCCGGCGGGCTGGCGAGTGTGAACGGCGGTCATCCCACGCCGGGGAGCGGCGTGATTGGCGGGGAGGGGAGCGGCGGGGGTCGCGGGAGTCGCGAGCAGGGGAACGGCGAGCCGGGCGGGAGGTGAGCTGGCTCCGGAGGTCAGCCTCCTGCCGGAGGCCGTCGGGGGAGGAGCGCGGAGGATCCCGGCGGTCATCCACACGCCGCTTCGGGCGGGGCTCGGCATCGCCCCAGTCCCGGGGCATGGCCGGCGGGGGAGGGGGGCGAGGGGGCGTGGCGGCCGGAGGGGACAAGGGAGGCGGCTTGCGTGGCGGCGGGATGGGGAGCGAGGGGCGAGGCACGGGGGGCACGAGGAAACCCTACAGGGGGCCAAATCGAGCGCCGGGACGGGCCAGACCGCGCCGGGGGGCGCTGCTGGGCCACACCACGCGCGGCCTGGCTGGACGACCGGCCCACGCAGCGGTCAGCGGCCTGCATCCCACCTGGGGGTCCAGCAGCCGACAGCCCGGGGGAAGGCCCGATTGGTTGGGCCCCAGGGAGGCCCAGCAGCAGCGCAGCCCGAAACGACCGGCCCGGGGCAACCAACCGGGGCACGAGGGTTTCCCCAGGCGCCGCCGCGGAGGTCGCCGCTGGGGCAGGACGAGGGCGGCGCGGCCAGGGCACGGCACGCCGGCCGGCCGGAGACAGGGAGGGAGCAGCCCCGAAGGAGGAAATGAACGGGCTAAAGGGGGCTCTCCAGACAAGGATGCCCGAGAGCGCGAGCGCCGCCGCCGATGACTGGCCGGCCGGAGCAGAGGCGGATGCCGCCAACGCGGGGGACCGCCAGGAGTCGAGCGCAGCACCGTGGTCGGCGCGGCCGGCAACGTCCCAGCCGCCAGCACGACGCCGCCGGGGAGGGGCCCGAGACCCCAAGGCGTCCCCTTTCGACCCAGGAGACGGCAGCGCGCCCGACGGCCGCCGGTGGCGCCGATCGGTCCCGCGGGAGGCCGCTGGGAGTTCGGCCGCCGGCAGGGACAGATGGAGGCGGCCGGACCGGAGCGCGGGGCGGGATGCGGTCGCGGCAGGCGATGGGGTGGCCCGCAGCCACATCGGCAGCTTCGGCGAGGTCCGCCTAGGACTCGCGCGGAGGAACAGCCGGAGGAGACGGCGGGGAATCGGGCGAGGGGGGCGCCGGCAGGCCGGCCGCGAGCGAGGCCAGGGGCGAGGGTGGCAGCGGCGGCGCCGCTGAGACGACTAGGGCGTCGCCAGAGCCAGCGCACGCGAGAGCCATCCGCCAACGGGAGCGAATCACATGAGTTCATTTCCAACATCATTTTCAACACCATCTGGTATGACTCTGTAATCTCCACGCAGCATGAGTATGCGCTTGACTTTGAGGTGGACATGATATGCACCAATGCCCTTATGCGAATAGAGTGCTGCTCCCTCTATGGCCTTATCGCCTTCCTCCGTCGCCTCTTCCACCATCTGACTGAGCATGATGCTATCAAGTTCCTGCTCAAGAGCAATGCTGATGTTTGGTCAGCCATCGACATAGCAGAGCAACATGGTCATCATATGTCTGATGTGTACCTCAATGCCTTTAGGGAAGCAGCTGTTAATTCATGGCACCCTCACCCTAAAGCACTGGAGAAATTCATCCTGTCAGCCTTGAACATGAATTCGACTGAGTTGTCAACAATGCTGACCCATGCAGTCAAGAACTGTAGATTTGAGGGACTCACCATTTCTTTGTCACCCAAATCTTCACCTACCAAGTCAGATGAGCAGGTTCAACAACTGGAAAAGTTGGCCTCAAGCTCGGAGTTCTTATCTGAAAACCAAAAAATGTTCATTTCAGAGATTCAGAAAATTTTTAAGGCTGACCAAAACTTCTATGTCAGGAAGGTCAAAGCTGCGTTGAAGAGCTACTCCCAGAAACAAGGGGTTTGTGCATTCACCTATGTTGTTGTATTCTTTGTTTTATACCTGTGTTTGCTTAAAACATCTTCTATCTATCTATCTATCTATCTATCTATCTATCTATACCTATACTAATTCTAGACTTCCTAAAAATTCCCCAATCTTTTATTTTTTTAGAAAAACTCCACGTTCAATCTATAAAAAAGTTCCCCACGTCTAGGGAGAACTCCACGTCCAATTTATGGCCCGCAAGATCCAACCTTTTTTTTCTTACAAACTCCATGTTAAATCTATGGAAAACTTCTCCACGTTCAATCAAGGGAGAACTACATGTTCAATTTACGGCCCGCACGTCCAATCTATTTTATTCTCACATAACAAACTCCACGTTCAATCTATTGAGAACTTCTGATATTTTGGAGGTCCAACAGCCCAAGCGTGTTTGGATGGAAATCCTGGGACCGTGCCTATCCATGGCGGCGACAAAGACGGCGGCCAGATCTGGACTGCTCCCTGCTACGAGGAAGGAAGTGCCGCCGCTCCGTCTCCGGGTGGTGGCTGCTTTCAGTCCAGAGGAAGAAGGAAGGGTCGCTGCGGTTGCTCCCGGCGTCTTAGTTGAAAAGGCAAATAACCTACCCCCTCTCCAAATTTTCTTCTTCGAGTAATCACTTCTCCAATTTTTTAGGATGCAATTGCTTCATGTACACAGCCTATTTTGTGCTTGATTAGTGAGAGTGCCTGGTAGCTTCATGTACCGTGACCTATTTTGCTTCTCCGTCGCGTGATTGTCGCCACTTCTTTCTCTAAATGCGAGGTCGTTTATTCTTTAGAGGAAATAGTCAAACAGATGCGGTGTTGGGGCGGTGCTGATCAATGAGGAGCTACATGGTGTGAGACACGCAGCACACACATGTCCTGCAAGTGGCCGGACCTATGCGTATCGGTCGACAATGGTGAGATCAAACTGGTGTTATGGAACTCTGTCCAGCAAACAACGTATTTTCTCTTCGCATGGCCTTTCCTCTGCCAGTCTGAATCTGAATTATGTCTTTCTATTTTACAATGTGTTGGAAGTGTTTGATGAATTGTTAAGTTGCCAATAGTTGAATTCATATAGAAGAGTCTTACTAACGAATTTGTTAAGTCTTTCATGTACTGTGTTTCAAAACTGCATTTGTATTCACTAAGGACATTCATGTTTTCAACCAGCACTAGCGCTTTAGTTGTATGACGTACGGTTTGTAACTAAACTGCATACTGATTGCACCTGGACAGTCGAAGTATAACACAATTTCAAGTTTCAAATTGTGTCTTTCTTCTAAGATTGTCACCACTTCTTTCTCTAAATGCGAGGTCGTTTATTCTTTAGAGGAAATAGTCAAACAGATGCGGTGTTGGGGCGGTGCCGATCAATGAGGAGCTACATTGTGAGACAAGCAGCACACACATGTCCTGCAAGTGGCCGGACCTAGGCGTATCGGTCGACAATGGTGAGATCGAACTGGTGTTATGGAACTCTGTCCAGCAAACAACGTCTTTTCTCTTCGCATGGCCTTTCCTCCGCGAGTCTGAATCTGAATTATTTCTTTCTATTTTACAATGCGTTGGAAGTGTTTGATGAATTGTTAAGTTGCCAATAGTTGAATTCATATAGAAGACTTTTCCTAACGAATTTGTTAAGTCTTTCATGTACTGTGTTTCAAAACTGCATTTGTATTCACTAAGGGCATTCATATTTTCAACCAGCACTGGTGCTTTAGTTGTATGAGGTACGGTTTGCAACTAAACTGCATACTAATTGCACCTGGACAGTCGAAGTATAACACAATTTTAAGTTTCAAATTGTGTCTTTCTTCTAACTCTACCCTCTCATCTACAAATGAGTTATTTCACCATAAGTTTTTATGTTGTTCGCATTCCACCAGGAAGATGAAGTAGAACTCTACTTATCTTAATAATTTAGTGCAGTATGATATATGCAACAGTTGTCCTAATCATTAAAATTTTCCAAAGAGTATCCTTCGGTTTGTTTGCTTCCTATTTCCAAAAGGTCTCTACTGTTTGTTTTTTAGCTGAGATTTTTTTATTTAGGTACTTCACTAGAGAGGAGCGATCTGCAAGAGTTGGCTGCTATGTATATATATGTTACGGGCCAGCGCACAGATTTTTTGCCGTCGAGTAAGTTCAAGCCCTTAAGATGATTTCTAAATTTCATAGTGTTAGTTCAAATTATGTGATCTTTATAACTGAAGTTGATCATAGTCAGAGCATTTGAAAATGTTGTTCAGTAAATGACTGAAATTAGAAGTATGCCTATTTGTAGCATATTGTAGAGGGGTAGTTCCACTTCCAAGTATCAAATGTACCTTATGTTCAGATAAAATTTTCCTTTATATTGAATACATCTCATGCCTTGCAGGATCAACTTCCTACACACAAGTGAATTACTTCTGGAGTTCAATTGTTACTACATTGAAGAGAAATACGATAGCATCTAATAATCCACTAAGGTATTCAATGTGTTTTCTTCTTTGGTTGAAAATTGCTTCCCGTCCATTGCATAATGTGTAGAAATATCATAGTACTTCTGCTGAAGTCATAAAAAAACGCTTCCATTACATAATTTGTACAGAAATCATAGAGTGCTTACTATTGGCATCCTCGCCTTTCGTTGATGACAGAACTTGGTAACCACACTAAATAGCATTTATTTTTCGGCTGAGAATGCTTCCTCCAGCGGATAAATCTGTGTACTATGTCCTGAACATCACGAGATAATGCGAATGTTGTATGGCTTTCAACCCACCAACTTTTCTTGATTGTCTTTGAATTTCAACATAGTGATTAGCTACACAATTTCTTACCAATTAGAAAGAACTGAACTGTTTCTTCTTCCACTGTTTCTTTACTTTCTACTATAGTCTTTGCATTTTAACTGCACTTTTTTTATGAAAGGTACATTCATCACATCGTCAAACTATGGGTTTACACCACAACATTTCCTTTCTCATGTATTAGGTTGCTAGGCAAAACCATGACAGCTACAAGATGAATTTTAAGCTCTATAAAAAGAATATATCAGAAGTGCATGGATCCTATTCTTTACCTTTTTTATTTGGCATGTGGAGTTACCGACTTCATATTCTATGTGGATATAAGGATGGATTTACTTGGGTCAGGCACACTTTGTTGTGGGGTTACGGCTACAAGGGGATGCTTCATCAGAGATCAGGGTTGTTGGTACAAAATATGAGGTGACTATTGGAAATTTATTCAGATCATTGTAACAGAAACTCATCAATTCCCTGCTATTGATTATTTTCCGAATTGGAGTATGTGCCTAATCACTGTTTTGTCTTTGTACCATTAGAGCTTTACAGCCATTTTATTGGGGATAAAATGAAGTGATAAACCTACAGTACTTGAAAATATTATTTCCTTTGTGGAGAACAGACAAAATGGGGAAAGGCCATGGCAGCCACTGAATTTTTTGCCAACTACTAGCTGTAATCTGAGGAATGTACCGCTTTTGTGAAAACTTCATCTTAGATATATGAAAGAATATTTCTCTATATGTATATTTCAGGTGGAAACCTGCAACTTTTAGGCCTAATATATACTTTTCTTAATGAAAGTTTGATCGAACTAGGAACAACTAATTAATCATGTTCTCTGCATACGTGTGTCATTCATTATATACGTATATTATACATATCTAATGCAATATAAGAAATCTTTAGAATCTTGACAAGAACTTTGTTCCAGAAAGGACCATGCTTCTTTCTCCTATATCTTATAGGTTGATTTTGTCAACTACGTAAATTAAATCTTCATGCCCTATGCCTCGGGTTTTATACTGTTCTATCCATTTCGAGAAAATCTGTGGAAATCCTAATGTTCAGACCTAGCTATGACAAATAGTTCATGTACTACTATTTCCGTAGTCATACTTCACTAAGAGGACACAAATCTATACTCTGCCAAATTGTAATAATCCTCATAAGCGTACGACACTATATGTCATCTTTGCATATTCATTATAATACGTCTTTAATAATTTATTTTTTTGTCATTACCACAACTAGAGGTTGCTTAGCTTCTCCAACATACTATTTTCGATGTGATCAAACATTTCATGCCGTACATGCCATCTAATGTAACTTCATACAACATGTTTTGCTTCTTCAGCACCCATCTGCTCTTGCTGTTTGTGGAATGGAATTGTATTTGGTTCAAAATAAGAAATTATCACATGTGAGAAGAATAGTGCAGAGCAAATAAAATCACACTACCTTTTGCTTGATGGTTCACCGTTATAACTAAATATGACAAGGCAAAACTATACACATATTTGTTTTTGTTTTGTAAGTACAATTGTACGTGTTATATCTCACATTAATATATCTGTACATGGATTTCATTTATGGCTATATGTATTTGTAGTGATCGTAGAAGAAATCAAAAGCCTTGAGGTTGTGATGGTTTTAAATAATATTCATATATTTACATATTGTTAATTATAAATTTGAAAACATATCTGCAGGAGCAAAGTGGTAATAAGTTCTAACACTTATGAAAATTATTTGTTTATCGGCCAATACTTAACTTTTAGTATTGTATTTTAGGATCCAAATTTTCATATATTTCTATCAACGTCAAATCAGTAAGTTGTCAAGTTGTAGTTTGTCATAAATACTAAAGTGTAACAGCTATTTCTGTCAATTTGTGCATAGTACAATGTAATTCAAAGGTCACCAAGTTACGCTATATAATGTCGGTAATAAGGAACTTCGTGAAAGACTATAGTCATTTTGTCCCATGGAAAGTACTTGATAACTTAATATGTCTCTATAATAAATGTTTGAATATATTTTCCTATATTCTTACGTAAAAACATTTGTAAAAAGGAACATACTTGAAGTGTAACTATTATGCATCTTTTTTAATGCTCCCTTCTCCTGTCTTGCTCTATATAGGTGCACTATGAACTTCAAGTTATTTGTGGTGTGAATCCTCAGTGCGGTCAAGGGTGGAACTGCTGATCTTTTTAAGAAAAAGGGCAAATTTGAATACTCCCACATCACCTTTTGGGCAACACGTGAGGGATCAAATTCTGCTGCCACAGATCCAGTACTGTTCTTCGCTGAATGCAGCAATGATGATGAAGATGACAAGGAAACACCTCCCCTGTGCGTCCCAGTATTTAGTTCTTGGATATCTGATGGTATGCTCTCAGCTCTCTTTCACACAGTAGGTATCTTGTATTCTGTGATTTGCATAGTTAGTTGAAATAGAAGTGGTAAAACAAGAGTGCTTGGCTTGTGAGAATTAGAAGAACCTCCTTACTTTGTAGTGCAATTCTGTTTATGCTCTACATGCATATTCCAGAATTGTGTATAGCCTATGTACTCAAAGCTTCCCTCTTTGCGTACTAACAGAAACTGGTTATAGTTAGCATGATTAAGCCTCATACTTTTTTTAAGTCTCTTAAGGTTTAAAGATGGGCATCTCAAATATTAGAAATTGAAAACGTGAAAGTATTAGACCACTTAAGCATTTTCCTTAATCATTTAGCGATCTGAACTTCTGAACATGTACTAGAAGGATGCCCCCTGTGTTGCTGTGGAAATTTGTAGTTAAAACACTGGTAAACTACAATTAGTGTAGCTGGCATTGTAGAAGCATGAATTATTAGAAATGCCATTTTCCAAATATGTTTGTATAAGATATATAGATTACCCAAAATCTGTGGTGGCTCCTCCGAGAAAATTACATCCAGTCATTGAATTGTTGGTCCAATGAAATCAATGAATCAGAATTAATGAAGCTTTGCTCAATTCTTTTCCGAACACTGGGCCAAACACAGTGATATTTCCACATCCTCGACAGTGATGGCATGTTTGCCTGGTGCAATTTTTAGTCCCACCATAACTATTTTGGTGGATAGTAATGTGTCCCTAGGCAGCTTACGTACTCTAAATTTCCGTATCAATGGGTTCTCTTCATTGGCTTTTAGATCCATCTTTTGCACTTAGCTTTGTGTTTTTCCTTTTTTATGAGAAGTCTGATAATATAATTACTTTTGTTTGGACGAAAGTTCGTTGCTTCCACTGTGAGTTTCTAGGGAAAAAAATTGTTCACCCATATCATGAATCATATTATGGGCGTTACGAGGACTTTGTTGGAATGGCTCATGGAGACCATAGCATTTGTAATGAAGAAATTATCAGTGCATGCGACTTCCATGCTGATATGATATGCACATTAAAAGAGGATTGGATCTTTTTTGATCCCAACATGGATGCTATGATTGCTCGAGCGAATCCCATTAAGAATTGGGCTACGGAGATGCTGAAATGGAAGAACAGAATCTTTTGACAGGTATGTCTCTTGCCTAACTTGGAAATTTTAGTTTTGTGGTTGCATCGAGGAGGAAATATTTCTCTCAGCGTGTTTCAATAAAACTAGAGATAGCCCTATCAGGATATGGTTTGCACCAATAATTAAATATGTATTAGTTTATCCCATTTTTGTATGATATAACATACTTTGTTCTACTTTGCAGTCATGCTCGATCTTTTTTTTTCTGAGATAGATCAGATGGACTCTTGAAATTGAGATTCTTGAAGAGCTTTCCTGGGAGCACGCGTTCAAGCTTAGTTAACATTTGCTAGAACTGTTTATTATATTCTTCTGTTGAAGTGTATCTCAACTTCTTAAGTGTGGTGTTAGTTTGTCAACCATGATGCAAATTATCCTTGATGCTACTCGAGTATGTGGATATCTAATGTCAGGTTTCCATGTGGGCACTTCATCACAAAGCTATACAGAACAACAACAATTTACATGTTGGGCGTTCAGTTCTATTTCCTGGTGCTGCTGGTGGCGGCAGTAGCGGTCGTTCGTCCTGCAGCACCTGTTAGTCACTATATAGGGATATAATGATATGAAGCAGACGTACAACAATGGTCACCAGGTGATTGCCTAGCAGTAGCAGTGTGTTTGACAGCGCGAAAGCAAGGGAATGGGAATTTGCAAGAGATTAAGATAGTCCCAATCTCATGTTTGGTGTGTGATGGGAATTCTAGTCGTGGGAATCTGAAAAGATGTTTCATCCCACCAAAATTAACAATGGGACTAAGAAAGAGATATGTGGGAATTAGCCTCCTTAATTTATTTTTCGTCAACTTTTTTGCACCCCCCCCCTCCCCCGAAATCAAAGGAAACACTTTATATTTATAGTTCGATAGTCCGATAGGAGACCATTGCCAGACCACTTGCTGGCCGTCGATTCTATATCGAAAAAGTCTTTCATCTCGCTTTATATATAAAGCAACATAGCCGAACCGCTACAGGGTGATGAAAAATCAAAGGTAAAGCAAGATTACAACCCTAAGACGAAACACCCGAGGCTACTGACAAGAAGAGACCCCCCCCCCCCCCATGTCCTCTCGCTCCGGGCCGTGGAGCGCTGATCCTGCATGCAGACACCGAGGACCGAGAGCGATGAGATCGACGTCATGTGTAAAAGATAAGAAGCTGCTAGGAACACCTCTTGCCAGATTCGAGGGGGCATAGAGAGAGAGGATCCGAGCTCGCTCGTCGATGTCGAAGAGACGTAATCGAAGGGTGCCTGAGCTCTATGGCGACGTCCCCAAGGGGGTGACGATGCCACACGCCACCGTCGCCGCGGCCGAAAGACGATCGAGGGTTTTCACCTGAAGCCCTGACATGGAGAGGGGGACCACAACGATGCCCCCAAGAGGGACGCGACACCCACATGCATCGCCTCCACCGGCACCAAAGCACGAAGCTTTCGCCCAGAGTCTCACCCACTGAAGGAAATATGCCCTAGAGGCAATAATAAAGTTATTATTTATTTCCTTATATCATGATAAATGTTTATTATTCATGCTAGAATTGTATTAACCGAAAACTTAGTACATGTGTGAATACATAGACAAACTAAGTGTCACTAGTATGCCTCTACTTGACCAGCTCGTTAATCAAAGATGGTTAAGTTTCTAGCCATGGACAAGAGTTGTCATTTGATGAACGGGATCACATCATTAGAGAATGATGTGATTGACTTGACCCATCCGTTAGCTTAGCACGATGATCGTTTAGTTTGTTGCTATTGCTTTCTTCATAACTTATACATGTTCCTATGACTATGAGATTATGCAACTCCCGGATACCGGAGGAACACTTTGTGTGCTACCAAACGTCACAACGTAACTGGGTGATTATAAAGGTGCCCTATAGGTGTCTCCAATGGTGTTTGTTGAGTTGGCATAGATCAAGATTATGATTTGTCACTCCAAGTATCGGAGAGGTATCTCTGGGTCCTCTCGGTAATGCACATCACTATAAGCCTTGCAAGCATTGTGACTAATGAGTTAGTTGCGGGATGATGCATTATGAAAAGAGTAAAGAGACTTGCCGGTAACGAGATTGAACTAGGTATTGAGATACCGACGATCAAATCTCGGGCAAGTAACATACCGATGACAAAGGGAACAACGCATGTTGTTATGCAGTTTGATCGATAAAGATCTTCGTAGAATATGTAGGAACCAATATGAGCATCCAGGTTCCTCTATTGGTTATTGACCGGAAGTGAGTCTCGGTCATGTCTACATAGTTCTCGAACCCGTAGGGTCCGCACGCTTAACGTTCGCTGACGATCGGTATTATGAGTTTATGTGTTTTGATGAACCGAAGGTTGTTCGGAGTCCCGGATGTGATCACGGGCATGACGAGGAGTCTCAAAAAGGTCGAGACATAAAGATTGATATATTGGAAGCCTATATTTGGACATCAGAATGGTTTCGAGCGGTTCAGGCATTTTTCCGGAGTATCGGGAGGTTACCAGAACCCTCCGGAGAAGTTATGGGCCTTATGGGCCATAAGAAGGAAGCACACCAGCCCACAAGGGGCTGGTGCACCCCCTTGGGTAGGAGACCGAATTGGAATAGGTTTGGGGGGGTTGTCGGTGTCAAAACCGGCGGATCTCAGGTAGGGGTCCCGAACTATGCGTCTAAGGTCGATGGTAACAGGAGACAGGGGACACGATGTTTACCCAGGTTCGGGCCCTCTCTATGGAGGTAATACCCTACTTCCTGCTTGATTGATCTTGATGGATATGAGTATTAGAAGAGTTGATCTATCACGAGATCGTAATGGCTAAACCCTATAAGTCTAGCCTGTATGACTATGGTAATGAGTCTCTCTCTATTTCTGGACTAAGTCCTCTGGTTTATATAGACACCAGGGGGTCTAGGGTTACACAAGGTCGGTTACAAAGAAAGGAATCTACATATTCGGCCGCCAAGCTTGCCTTCCACGCCAAGGAGCGTCCCATCCGGACACGGGTGCAGTCTTCGGTCTTCGTATCTTCACAGCCCATCAGTCCGGCCCATGGCTAACAGGCCGGATGCCCAAGGACCCCTTAATCTAGGACTCTCTCAGTAGCCCCCGAACCAGGCTTCAATGACGAGGTGTTCGGCGCGCAGATTGTCTTTGGCATTGCAAGGCGGGTTCCCCCTCCGATGACTTCCAAGTAACGTATTCGGCTTTTAATCCAATGTCGCGTCCCTCGGCTTCTGTGTATCTATGACTTCATCTTCCACGTGTCGGGCGAATGCGGACGGTCAGGGTATTTTTTTCAAATAACACCCTAGCCATGCAAGAAAGAGCGTCTATTTAAAGAGATTGGATCTCAGATCCTTTCGCCACCACGCGGAGAAAATCCTCAGAGACTGCCAAGAAAGACCATTCCAAGATGGCTAACATTCCCAGCTCCTCTTCCCGTTCCAACCTAGAGAGAGGTGAGTGGGAGAGGTGCTCTGTGTCCCACAGCCAATTGGAGAAGTTGCAAACGATGGGATTTCTTCCTCCTGCAGAATTGGTCCCTGTTCGAGCAGGATTGGCCTCCTTCAACGGCAAAACCAAGGCGGAGGATTTACCCAATCCGTCTGTGGGATAACGAGTGTGCTTCGTCCCCTATCTGCTGAGGGGCGTGGGATTTCCAATTCACCCATTCTTCCGAGGGCTTCTGGAGTATTATGCCCTCCTGCTGCACAATTTTACCCCAGCCTCCGTCCTGCACATTGCGGGTTATGTTGCTTTATGTGAACTATTCCTGGGTTGTGAGGCCCATTTTGCTCTGTGGAGAAAGTTGTTTTGCCTTGTCCCGCGCAACCACGAGGGATCGATATTTGAAGTGGGCGGGGCCAAAATATGGAGTATTGCTGAGACTGGATACCTATCCGACACACCGAAGAAAACTTCTGAAGAGTGGACCTCTGAGTGGTTCTACATTGATGACGTCGTACTTCCAGATCCAGTCCGGAGAGGTCTCCTTGAGTTTGCGAGTGTTCCTCTGAAGAAACGCCACAACTGGCGCCCTTGGAGCCTCGAGGAGGAAGATAGTGCGGAAGTTCACCAACTCCTGAGCAAGATCATGACGCTTGCCCAGTCCGGGTATACGATAGTCGAAGTGATGGCGACCTCCATAGTACGGGGAGTTCAGCCACTCCAATACAGAGGACTTACCATGTGGAATTACAATGGGGAAGATGACACCTCCCGCTGCGGCAGGAAAGGTCCATACACCCCTGCCGCCCTAGTCAAAATATTGGCCGAACTGTTCAAGGGTGAGGAAGAGGAGTTCACGCACATCACACACACAGAAGGATGTTCCATGTACAATCCTCCTAGCTGGGTGAGCCCCCAACCTTTTTGCTCCACTCATTCCCCTCCCTGAGCTTTGTTCACTGAAATATTAACCCGTCCATTTATAACAACACTGGCGAAAGACTTCCGAGGGGCTTTACAGCCCCGCCCCACAGCCCGAGGGCCACAATCAGGACCTTGACCCCGGATTCGAAGAGGATCCAGATATATTTGTGGTGCTAGAGAATGGGACATTTTACCAAACGAGTTATGACGGCACAGAGGTGGCCATCGTCGCCGCCTATCCCGGTCTTCTCCCTGCTTCTCATGTAAGTAATTAGGAGACACTTTGTCTGAGAGGGTCTCCGCATTCTTTCTTGCTCACCACGGCATCCTGTGCTCAGAAGGGGAGGCGTTTAGTGCATCGGGCCGCCACAGGGGCATCTCTGAAGAGAGAGGCTCCCGCGCCGGGCATGCCTTCAAAGAGGAAGGCAAAAGGAGACACGGTCGGGCCTTCCTTGAAAAGGTATGGGTTTGCAACTATGCTTGTTTTTAGCAGTCGCATCCAACCATGACTCATATATTCATTTTGTATCAGAAAAAAGGTTCGACAGACTATGTCTGGGGACCTGGCTAGTCGTGCTTCTAATAACCAAGATTCGGTCTCGGCCGAAGAGAAGGGGCCCGATATGGGAGTGGCGTTGGACTGTCCTTCTGCCGAGGGTTCGGAAAATATGTCCATCACCAATTCGGAGGTGGAGAGCACCATGGACCACCGGCGCCGGAAGGCCGTTTTACGAAATCCCCGCTTCTCAAAAGAGGTGTTCGGTGCCTTCAGCTCGGCTGATGCATACATCCGAGCTGCTCGAGACGGGCTTAAGAGAGCCACCGAGCAGCATTTGAAAGATGTGCAGGTAAGTTTACCTTGCCCGAATTTGATAACCATGAGCCAGTAGCCCCCGAGATTTGAAGCAATTGGGACAAATGTTTTAAGGACCATTGTGTAACCAGGTTCTTATGGAGAAGAACGACTTGCTAGCCCAAGAGCTGGAGCAGTGCCGGACACAGCTAACCGCTGCTGCCACCGAACTGGAGAAGTTCAAGAAGGCATCCTCTGGTAATATTTCCCTCCATCGAGAAACAAAAATTGATACGCCAACTATATTAAAACTGTTCCTTGTCTCATAAAATGGTCATCGGACCAACTGGAAGAGGAACTGAAGGCCGCGCAGACGAGCGAAAGAGAGGCGAAGAGACAATGTGCCATAGGCGAGCGCGTCCTGACCAAAGTCATAGAGGAAAAAAACAAACTCCAAGATTCAAACACCAAACTGGGCGAAGAACTGAAAGATGTACGAGCCCAACTAGCCGACTGTAACGCCCCGAGACCGTTGCGCCAGGTGTCTTCCAGTTATTCGCTGTTGTTGCCATGTCTTTTGCTTGCGTGTTGCATTTCATCATGTCATCATGTGTATTGAATCATCATGTTTTCAAAACTTGCATCCGTCCGGGTTCCCCCAGTTCTCTTCGTTGTCCGTTCTGAGCCCAGACACACTTGCACTAGCCCGCGACACCTCTGAATAATTATTTTATAAGTGGCCGGAAAATATTCTCGGAATGGGATGAAAGTTGGCATGCGGTGTTTTTATGTTGTCAGTAGGTCGCCTGCCAAGTTTCATCGCATTCAGAGTCCGTTTGACGCCCCAACGGATAACTATAGCGACAATATAGTCAGTCTAATGTCGGACGTTTTCGGTCTCCGAAAACTGCCGTCGGGTCTCTCTCTTTTCTCCCCTCTCAGCCCGAGGCCTTATGCACAACCCACAAGTTCCAACCGACCCCTCACGTGCACGTCCGAAACTTCCCTGGACCCGACCCGAGCAGTCGTCACCGTTGGATTCGGATCATCCCCAGACATCTATAAAAACATCACCGTTTTCTTATTTGGACTTCCTAGTCTATTTTTCTCGACCACTCAATTTTAATTGGAGGGTCGGATTAGCCCCTAAACCTAGCCTCTTTCCAATAAATAGACCCCCAATCCTAAATTTTAGGATCAATGTCCCATCCATCCGTGTCCGCCGCCACCACTGTTTTCTCGGGATCCATCCTGCATCCACCTCGCCTTTAGCCTCCCACCAACCAGAGCAACGCCCGACCTCCCAGTCCCATCCATCCCATCGATCCATCTCCAGCCAATGGCCGCCGACGCTCAAATCCCGCGAGAGCCAGGGCTCCTCCACACATGCGCCCATCCCCGAGCTCCCGCTGCTCCACCCTCGCAAGTGTGCCCGAGCTCCTCCTGCTCGACCTCGCCGTCCTCGGCGCCCTAGCTGGACCTCGCCGGAGCCACAGGCTAACGAGGATGACCCTGCGCCCCTGTCTTCCTTCTTCCCCTGCTCATGTTCCTCCTTCCCTCTCATGCCTCTCTCTCTGACTTGCCACAGCAGGGAACCGCCGCCGCCCGAAGCTTCCTCGACCCCGTCGCTGACTAGATCTGCGGCTACCCTGCGCCGCCTTGCCTTCCTGGCCTGCCTCCAGCGCCAAGACCCCTCGCCGCCCTGCTGCCATGTCCCACCACTGCCGCTGCAAGTCCCGCCGTCTTCGTCAGAACACGAGCGACGCGTTGACCCTTTCGATCGAACCAAGTAGGCCGGCCCAGCGCGCCCCTGCCGGTCTCTCCCTCTCCACCGACTTGGGTTTGGCCCAGTGGTGAGCAGCCGCCCACCCCCCCTGTGAAGTTAGGCCTGCCATTTTTGGCCCATAGTGTTTTTTTCCTGCTGCTGCGTTTTTCTCATCTATTTCAGAGACTGCATTTTTTCAGAAAACCCCTTAATGTTCATGCATATAATAACTTCAGAACCGTGCATCGGATTAAAATAAGTTATATACGAAAAATGCTTAGAATTGTGTCTAGATTCATAATATCCAACTTTCATGCCTGTTTGAAATGTTTAAATTGCTGTTTGTTTAAATTTGTTCATATGCCATGTTAAAATGATTTAATTCATAACTAAATAACCGTAGCTCGGTTTTAAATAAACTTTATATGTAAATGGGGTAGAAAAATGCCTAGGTTAACATGGTGGCCTTACTTTGCATGTTTAATAACTCTAAAATTGTGTATAGGGCAAAACATTACCAACTTTGAAATGTGCATATGGGGATTTACCGGAATGGTTGTTCGTTGTTTCCGGCCTCATTTAAACTTGCCTAGATAGGTAGTTTTATTGTGATTCACCCTTTGCCATGTTTAATAACATTTAATCTTGTTGGGTACATAAACGAGATCGAACTAAATAACTTTCATGTGGTGTTTCGTCAATATGCAACTCGTTGCATATTGAGCTCCATTTAATTTGTAGTTTTGTTTGTGCACTTTGCCATGCCATGCCTCATTAAACTGGACATGCATCATACTTGGTTGTGCATCATGCCATGTTTATGTGATGGTTGTTTACTATGTTGTTTGCTTCTTTCTGGGTTACCTCTCGCGTTAGCTTCGGTTCCGTTCCGGAGTTGTGAGGATTCGTTCGACTACATCCGTTTTCCTTCTTCATGGACTCGTTCTTCTTGCGGGATCTCAGACAAGATGACCATACCCTCAAAATCACTTCTATCTTTGCTTTGCTAGTTGTTCGTTCTATCACTATGTTGCGCTACCTACCACTTGCTATATCATGGCTCCCATATTGCCATGTCAAGCCTCTAACCCACCTTCCTAGCAAACCATGCATTGTTTGGCTATGTTACCGTTTTTGCTTTGCCCCTCTTATAGCGTTGCTAGTTGCAGGTGAAGCTGAAGTTTGTTCCATGTTGGAACATGGATTTGTTGGGATATCACAATATCTCTTATTTAATTAATGCATCTCTATACTTGGTAGAGGGCGGAAGGCTCGGCCTTATGCCTGTTGTTTTGTTCCACTCTTGCCGCCCTAGCACTACTAGGAAAAGGGCTACTAATGGCGCACCAGTTTTGCCTACTAATGGCGCACTACTGGTGCGCCATTAGTATCACGCCACTAGTATTTCTTACTAATGGCGCACCGCCGGTGCGCCATTAGTATCTGGTATACTAATGGCGCACCGCGCAGTGCACCATTAGTATAGAACACCATGCACCATTAGTATCTGGCATACTGATGGCGCATTGTTGGGTGATGCGCCATTAGTATAAATATTAGGTTTTTTTACTTTTCAGAATTTTGCATAGGTTACAAAATATATTATTGGACAGAATATAGACATCACCCCACAGCAAGAGCAGATTCATCGAATACAATAGAAGATTAGTCTCCGAATACAATTCATCATATTAGTCTCCGAATTCAAAAGACCGAACAAAGATAGAACATTACAAGTCTCGAGACCGCGAGTAGCGAGTTTGTCGGAAGTAATACTAATCCTAACAAGTCCTACTAATCATCATCATACAACTTCTACTCGTTATTAATAACAAGTCATACGATCATCATCTACCCTACTTAATTGTTCTTAGCACATGATCATCAGTATTAGGCAGGACCTAAATACTCTATTTAAGGTAAAACAGCATAAAACAATATAGACCCTGACTCTCCATTATGGAGAATGGAGAACATCCTGTCTCCAATTCTTGCGCTTCGCTTCCTTTTGCTTCCAAAAACCTCCTTACGACTGTCCATACATTTTTTCCATCCTTTGATTTTCATGTCTCCACTTCTTTTAGAAATCTCGTATGGACAGTTGAGATTCGTAGGATGACCTGGCTGTATGTTCAAAACATTAAGACTACCTTTCTTATACATCAAATGAGGCACACAATTCTCTGGGATTATCTGTTGAAAAACATAGTAATAACTTCATAGTTAGCAATGATGTACTAGTTTTAGAAGTATGCAAAAGATGCATGGATGTCGTAATAGTAAAAATCTTATCAGGGTATCTCCATGGTAGTTACCGTAGTTGAACACATGCACTAGTGGCACGTATTTACCATAATGTTGAGGAGTTTGATTGTGGATATCGTAATTCTCAATGTCAGTACAAAATCCGACCAGATGATTTTTCTCCTTGTAAGTTGTTAATTCGGAGCCATCGGTGTAGTGGGTTTTGTCTACCATCTCCCGCACATTCTTTGAACAATAAAATAAGCTGCCAATGGAAATAAGCTGTCAACTATTTTGAAATAAACAATATAAATTAGCTAATAACTATGTTTGAGAAACTCACATAGCGGTAGAACTGGAGGCATATCAACAAGGACCGAAATGTCCATATTGTCTTGGTCGATGTCAGGATTACCAAGATGCATGGTGATAAGCATACCCTCATCAAAACCATACATCTTGCAAAATACTTCCCAATTTTTGCAACCAAAATGGGTTACGCTCTCAGAATTATATAGATTTACTTCAAAGTCCACATCGTGATGAGTCCTTAGGTGAATTTTCTTTGTTTCAGAAATTTCATGGTCTTCAAAATCCATCCTCTCCAAGACATAGCGTCTTGCATGGCATGGGATAAGCTATACTCGAATTGTAAAAGATGAAAATTACACGTTGAAATAGTTGAAGTCATGCTTAATTATGAAAATAACACTTGTCGTCATTGTGTACCGTTTCAACTTCGAAGGTCTCCTCGAGCTTAATGCTGAAGCGCCGATCATCGTCCAGGTGAGGCATGTCGCACAGACCTCGATCGTCGTGGCACCAGTAGCACTCCCCCGGGAGACTTTCGTCGTCCGATGATGATGACGACATATCCTACGTTCATAATTCAAAACTACATCATTTAGGGTTTGTCGACACCGAGGCATCCTAAAAGCTAAGCTTTTATCATTTAGGGTTCGTCGACGCTGAGGCACCCTAAAAGCCTAAGCTTTCATCATTTAGGTTCTTATCGACACCGAGGCACCCTAAAAGCCAAGGTTTTATCATTTAGGGTTTGTCGATGTCGAGGCACCCTAAAAGCCTAAGCTTTCATCATTTAGGTTTTGTCGACGCCGAGGCACCCTAAAAGCCTAAGCGTACATCATTTAGGTTCTCATCGACACTGAGGCACCCTATAGAAGCCAAGTTAAGTTTTCATCATTTAGGGTTTATCGATGCCGAGGCACCCTAGGTTGGGCCTAATCACTTGGCACTAATCACTTGGCTCTGTTGCCACCTATGTTGGGTTTATCATCTAGGGTTTATCGATGCTAAGGAGAATTCTAAGTTGGGCCTAATCACTTGGCTCTATTGCCACCTATGGTTTAATGCAGCAAGAATGGCGGGGCATTTGATCCTACTTAACTAAGTACTAAGATACCCCAGCCCATGCATTAGTCGCAAGTACCCCATATGTCCTATTTTTAGCAAAGTCATGCTAAAATTCACGGAAAATTTCGGCATGACCTTTGCTGAAAATAGGACCTATGGAGTACCCGAATTTGCCGGAACGGAAGTTAATCGACATTCCGGCAAACTCAAGGGCCTCTCGGGGTACCTGCAAATTCATCACGACACAATGGTCAGAGACAAAACCCAGCAAACTAGCAAGATGATCATCATCTTTGCAAGTCATTACTTGTCAAATACAGAAGAAGGAACAATTTATTTGTGACATAGTTGGCCCATACAGAAGAAGCAACACCCTGCACTAGCCTAAAAACAAGTGAAGTTTCACCCATATAAGAACAACTTTATAAAATCAGAGAAGTTGCTATATTTTTTCTACTGCTAGGAAAAACATCACTCACTGGAAATGAAAATCTCAGTACCAGCATTTTGAACTTTGAAATGAAATACAATAGTAGTATTAGTAGTATATGGAGTAGTATCTTGTCTAGTAGTAGTATTAGTTGTATATGGAGTAGCAAGTTTTGCCTCAGAGACCGCAAAAGCTATGTTTTTTCTCAATTCAGATAGCTAAGTGGAAAACCATGTCAAGTTCTGTTTCAATACTCTATTTCTCAATGCATGCAATTGGTTTCATAGCTTTGTGTTACTGTACAGACCTATTTAACCCTAGGCACTTTGCATATACAAGCTATATAGTCTGAAATCAAATGCATACAGCTGAGACAAGCATCGACCATAGCACTCCACAGCCATGAACTTGTACAGAGGGGGAGAGAGGCGAGACAAGTGGTCACCTTGGTGACAGGGGAACCAAATCCAAACAAGTCGAACCCACAGCAGCAGCTTCTCGGTATCCAAGTTGAACCAAGTCCTTCCTTCACACAACACAACAACACAACACAGCTATAGATGAGAACGCGTCAGAGATTGGAGGAGATGAAGAAGAAAATCAGCAAGAGACAACCGGAAAAGGGATTCGTACCCTGTTCTCCTGCTGGACGGCGGGGAGGTCGCGGGCCTCCTCTCCTGCTGGACGTTGGGCCTTCTCTCCTGGTGGACGTGGGGCGGCTCCAAGGTTTCTAGGGTTTCGAGGGGGGGGGGAGGCGGGGCTCGGGGGGAGGCGGCGCTCGAGGGGGAGGAAGGGGAGAGGGAGGCGGCGGGGGCGCGTGGGCGGCTGCGGCGCAGTGGGTCAGGGCAGCGGCGGCGGCGGCGCGGTGGAGGGAGGGACGAGGGAGGGAGCGGCGCGGTGGAGGGAGAGGGACGAATCGAAGTAGTCTGGCGAGAGGGAGGGGGGAAGGAGCGGCACGGTGGTGTATGGATGGGGGAAGATTACTAATGGCGCACCCCCAGGCGGTGCGCCATTAAAATGTTTATTTCATAGCAATGGCGCACCAGCGCGACAGTGCGCCATAAGTATTCTTTTTTTTAGATAGCAATGGCGCACCAGCCACCCGTGCGCCATAAGTAAGAATTTTTTTTATTTTTTAAAAAAATGAATATGAATATGAATATGAAACAATAATTTTTTTATTAAAACAGTAATAATTGTTGTTTAACAACAATTGTAGTCTACACTTTTTTTTAAAAATGAATATGAATATGAAATAATAATATATTTTTTATAAAAACAGTAATAATTTTTAAAAAATATCATCAAATTTGTTATTTGAAAATATCATCGGCGGCGGCGGTGGAGCGGGGGAGGGTGCGGGGGGTGCTCGTCGGCGGCGGTGGTACTACATATGTACGTGGCGACCGAGAAGCACCACATATACCCTCTCCCAGCTGTGAGGGTCAACCTGGAAGATGATCCCTTGGATCTGTTGGTGAAGGCCATCGAGATAAGCGAGCGGTTATGCCTCGCCGTAAAAGTGCCCGGCTTCCCTCCGACTCTTCAGTTATGGGTTATGTCTCTTCCACCGCAGGACCAGTGGGCCGACAGTGACGACAAAAAGTTGTGCTGGGATTTGCACTACAGCTTCACCGCATACTACACCAACAATAATGTACCAACTAGCGTTTGGTTTGACAATGGCGAGAAGACGTTGTGCGTCAGGCAAGGGGATGTCTTGTTCAAGCATGGCACGAGAGGACGCTTGCCGGAGCCGTCTCGATATTCTTATTGTCCAGAATGCGACCAGCGACTCGAGCTGCCGCCAACACCGTCGAACTACATATGGAACATTTTGGGGGGCTATCGCCCCAGCTTGCAAAGCAAAAAAAAAATATACTAATGGCGCACCATGGCAGAGTGCGCCATTACTAGTTTAAACTAGTAATGGCGCACTTTGCAACGGTGCGCCATTAGTAGTTTTGCAAAAAACAGAATAAATAAATACAGTAGTGGCGCACTCCATGGCTGGTGCGCCATTACTAGTTAGAACTACTAATGGCGCACTTTTCCCGGATGCGCCATTAGTATGTTTGTAAAAATGAAAAAAAAATTTGTTACTTGTGGAGCACCTTGTGCCCGGTGCGCCATTAGTGTCTTCCACACTAATGGCGCATCGCCACATGGTGCACCATTAGTATATAGTAGTGGCGCACCACTTCTCTGGTGCGCTATTAGTGTCAATTTCATCTATAGCCCTTTTCCTAGTAGTGTAGTTTCCGTCATACCGGTGTTATGTTCCTTGATTTTGCGTTCCTTACGCGGTTGGGTGTTATGGGAACCCTTGACAGTTCACTTTGAATAAAACTCCTCCAGCAAGGCCCAACCTTGGTTTTACATTTTCCTAACAACCTATAACCTTCCCTTGGGTTTTCGCGAGCCCGGGGGTCATCTTTATTTTAACCCCGCCCCTCCCCCCGGGCCAGTGCTCCTCTGAGTGTTGGCCCGTACCGAGTAGACTGCGGGGCCACCTCGGGGAAACTTGAGGGTTGGTTTTACTCGTAGGATGTCCCATCCGGTGTTGCCCTGAGAACGAGATACATGCGACTCCTATCGGAATTTGTCGGCACATCGGGCATCTTTGCTGGTCTTGTTTTACCATTGTCGAAATGTCTTGTAACCGGGATTCTGAGACTCATCGGGTCTTCTCGGGAGAAGGAATATCCTTCATTGACCGTGAGAGCTTGTGATGGGCTAAGTTGGGACACCCCTGCAGGGTTTGAACTTTCGAAAGCCGTGCCCGCGGTTATGTGGCAGATGGGAATTTTTTAATGTCCGGTTATAGAGAACTTGACACTTAACTTAATTAAAATACATCAACCGCGTGTGTAGCCATGATGGTCTCTTTTCGGTGGAGTCCGGGAAGTGAACACGGTCTTGTGTTATGCTTGAACGTAAGTAGTTTCAGGATCACTTCTTGATCACTTGTAGCTTCACGACCGCCCCGTTACTTCTCTTCTCGCTCTTATTTGCATATGTTAGCCACCATATATGCTAGTGCTTGCTGCAGCTCCACCTCACTACCTCATCCTACCCATAAGCTTAAATAGTCTTGATTTCATGGGGGTGATATTGTTGAGTCCTCGTGATTCACAGATACTTCCAAACAGTTGCAGGTGCTGACGATACCAGTGCAGGTGACGCAAACCATCTCAAGTGGGAGCTCGATGAAGATCTTGATCGTTGTTTTGTTTCGTTTCCTGTTGATCAGTAGTGGAGCCCAGTTGGGACGATCGGGGATCTACCATTTGGGGTTGTCTTCTTTTATTTTGGTTCCATAGTCGGACCTTGATTGTACTCTGGATGATGTATGTTTAACTTGTATTTGTGTGAAGTGGCGATTGTAAGCCAACTCTTTATCCCTTTCTTATTCAGTACATAGGATGTGTGAAGATTACCCCTCTTGCGACAAGCCTACCATGCGGCTATGCCTCTAGGTCGTGCCCCGACACGTGGGAGATATAGCCGCATTGTGGGTGTTACAAGTTGGTAATCAGAGCCATCCCCGACTTAGGAGCCCCCTGCTTGATCGAATCACTGACGCTGTTGAGTCTAGAACAAAATGTTTTGAGTCTTAGGATTATATATATCGGAGAGTAGGATTCTTTTTACTTCTCAGTCCCTTCGTTGCTCAAGTGAGCTCTCCTGACGTAGAAGTTTTGACTCTTCTCTCCTCAAATTTCACTAAAAAAATTTAGGATCACGCGGGTATCTTGGAATTGTTCTGATGGTCTTGTGACGAGAACCTTGTTCTTGGTGCCTCCTGACATTTAGGGGTTGTGGCAGTGTCCCGGGGAGTTAAGCTCTGAGGTGTTGTTGTTACAATTTTATCGTTGCAGTTCTGGAATACCCGAGTTTCGCCGACATCAAAAATCTCTTTTATGCAGTTGTTGGTGAGATAAACTCGACGCCACCCAGTACTGGGGCGGGAGTTCGGGAGTATTGCCATAACTCGTATAACGGATGCTTTTCGAAGGTTGAGGTACATGATTTCCGAAGGTTTCTTGGTTATGTGTTGAAGGATGGATACAGATGGATGTAGGAATTGTTAGTTTGGGTGAGATATTATGCTTCCCCTGTATCCCCAACACCGGATTGCATAACCAGAAAGTTTCGGGAGTTTATAAGTGGGAATTCAAGTATCACGTAGGATATCCTTCCAACAGACACATGATACGATATGGGGTCTATCATATGTTTGTTTCCAGCTCATTTTCTAAGCCAATCCTTTGTTTTGTTTTGAGTTGTGGTATTCGAGTTGCTTCAATGTAAGTGTGGATTCCATACCTTTCCTGAGCGGTGTTCTCATATTCCTATGTGAACACTAATCCTTCTTATTTATCGAGATTATCATCCCAATTCTATTTCCAACCGGTGCGCTTCTCTTCGAGATGATCGTATCATTTTTCCCATCCACAAGATCAACTCAAAGTCTTCTCAATGTTATTTGTTTCATCCGTCCCAAGTTGCCTTTGTTTTCCCCCCCTCCCACCCTTTTTCTTCGAGGACTCAGATTTCTTAATCAAATATCCATCTTAGTGTTGGGAAGTCTCTCCATTATTTTCCGTCAATGTTCTTATCCGGTGATTCTCAAGAAGATACTAACGGAGCTTCAAGTTCATCATTCTTCGTTCTCTTTCTTCTATGGTGGATTCAATTCAAGCCTTGTCGATCATGTCTTTTCCTCGGTTCAAATGCTTTCTCATGTCGGTGCACCTATTAATCATCCACTTCTCGCTATTCAATTGTTCCGGAGTGCTCAAGATATCTCAAATATTCGTGTTTCCACTCTGCATTCTCTCAAGTTCTTTCGAGGATGTTATCTCATTCAAGCCATTTAATTCAACCAGCGCATTATCTCTTTTAAATCGTTCAACGGTATTTCTTTTGAGTGGGCCCTAACCCACAGGTCTTTTACCAGGATCTTACCTAACTCTTCTAATTTTCTCGGAGTTACTCTCAAATTCTTCTCCAAGTTTGAAGTAAGAATGAATTATCATCAGTCAAATGTCTTTCTCCAAAATCTTTCAAATTCTTTTCATTGTTGATTCAAACTTTATATTCTGCTTTATTTTGGAGTGCCTCAACAATTCATGGTGGTGTTTCTCGTCATCATTCTCGGATTTGAAGACCGAAGAAGATTTTTCTCTGAATCTTGTCCACTCTCTCGAAGATTCATGGTTCTAGCTTTATGCCATCCTCTCATAATTGTTTTTTTGATTGTGAGAATTATTTCAACCATCTAGAGCAATTCAGGAGTCTTTTCAGTTTGATTCTCCCGAGCCCATCATCTCAGAAGTATTCATTCCGGCTTCCAGCTCTCGTTCTCGAAATCTTACTAGTGCATCATTCAAGTATTCTCTAATCAGCTCGTGATCGCTTCGTTCTCATGTATCTAATTTCCCTCAAGTATCTTCATTCATTCTCTAATTCTTCCCGGTGTTTCTTTATCTTTTCTTCGTTTTTTTTTCAATTCTTATGGTGGTTTGTTCAAGATTCTTCTTCCTTCGTTTTCGTATTAATTTATTCGTTGTTTCGAAATCCTACCGGTGATTCATTGAAGACCTTCCCAAGTTGGCGCTATATCTCTCTTAATCCTTTCTATGAGAATAAGTAGTATGCTAAATCCGTTGCTTGTCATCAATTTAAATTGGTGAAGGATACACATAGTTTAATTCTTATTCTTGTTTCATCCAAGTGATTAATTCCTTATTCCGGAGGTTCATCAAATTCTCGGTTTCAATTGTTTCATCTTTTCTTTTCCCGGAGTTCCAAGCTCTCTCAGTTATATCATCACAAAGATCCATCTAAATCATTGCAAGTCTTCACCTCGTGTTTTCAACTTCTCTTTCTTAGTTATCCTTTTATTTACCGGAGTTCTTCGATAGTTTTCTTCATGGTGGTTCGTCAAGGGTTCTTTTCATTCTTCAATTGTCCTCAAGATTTCTCTCGAGGTTATGATCTGCCAAGCTTTACTCTAAAATAAACATGGTGTTCAACACAAGCTTTGTTTTGAGGAGTTCAAGCCTTCTTCATCTTGCATTTCAAAGTGCAATTTTTCCTATCTTATCTTTTGAGTGGTGTTATGTCATTTTTGACAATTTCACTTCATGTTTCATGATTCAACAGTTGTCAAGAATGAGATAGTTAAACCCATCAATTTCTTCGAGCATGAGTTCTTCTCAATCCATTAATCTCTTCATTGGAGTTATCTTGGGTTATATTTCACCTAAAGCCTTCCCTAAGGAATGTTGCTATTGTGGTGCTTATCAATGATCCAAGTTATCTCTCTATCATCTTGGTGGAAGAATTTTTTCATCTCGTTGGTATTATGAATTATTTCATTTTTTTCCATAATGGCAGAATTTCACCTCAATTTCGAGATGTTTTCCATAAGCCCACTACAAGCGTTTTCGCTTTATTGTTGGTTTTCCAACAACTCCATTTTAACCTTCTTCGAAGGGTGCTTTCCTAGTTCATCGGTGGCAGAAGCTAACTTTTCTTCTCCATTCTGTTTTTCCAATGATCTATCTTCTATTCCTTCTTTCGGAGGCTTTGTTATGTTGCTATCTTCACTCATCATCTCGAATTGTGAGGATCGTGTTCTTTCGTGCTCATCCTTTTAACCGGAGTGTCGTGTCCTCTTTTCAAGTATCCTCTCATCTTGTCAAGATCATGTTCAATTCCTTCCATTTACATTCGGAGTGCTGTCCAAATTATATCATTCTTATTCCTTCTCTATCTTGTTTTAACCGGAGTGTTGTGTCCATCATTTATCTTCTAACCGGAGTCTCATCCAAGTGCTTTCATTTTGCCAAGTTCACATTACTGCCTTCCATTTCCAACCGCAGTGTTTTCAACCTTGTTCATCTTCGTTGTATTCTTTTCTCGAAATTGTTTAACCTCGCAAGGTTCTTTGGTTTCACTCATTGGTCAAAGAAGCAACTTAGTTTTACCTCTTCCATTTCCCTCCGGTGCCATCCTAGATCTTGGGACGAGATCCTCTTGTAGTGGTGGAGTGTTGTAATGCCCCGAGACCGTTGCGCCAGGTGTCTTCCAATTATTCGCTGTCGTTGCCATATCTTTTGCTTGCGTGTTGCATTTCATCATGTCATCATGTGCATTGCATCATCATGTTTTCAAAACTTGCATCCGTCCGGGTTCCCCCAGTTCTCTCCGTTGTCCGTTCTGAGCCCAGACACACTTGCACACGCCCGCGGCACCTCCGAAATATTATTTTATAAGTGGCCGGAAAATGTTCTCGGAATGGGATGAAAGTTGGCGTGTGGTGTTGTTATGTTGTCAGTAGGTCGCCTGCCAAGTTTCATCGCATTCGGAGTCTGTTTGACGCCCCAACGGATAACTATAGCGGCAATATAGTCGGTCTAACTTCGGACGTTTTCGGTCTCCGAAAACTGCCGTCGGGTCTCTCTCTCTTTTC
Organism: Triticum urartu; assembly: GCF_003073215.2. Lineage (NCBI taxonomy): Eukaryota > Viridiplantae > Streptophyta > Magnoliopsida > Poales > Poaceae > Triticum > Triticum urartu. The sequence continues at coordinate 175,683,652 of NC_053024.1, read as the reverse complement.
TCTCCTCTCAGCCCGAGGCCTTCTGGACCTCGCCGGAGCCTCCGGCTAACGAGGATGACCCCGCGCCCCTGTCTTCCTTCTTCCCCTGCTCCTATTCCTCCTTCCCTCACATGCCTCTCTCTCTGACTTGCCACAACAGGGAACCGCAGCCGCCCGAAGCTTCCTCGACCCCGTCGCCGACCAGATCCACGGCTGCCCTGCGCCGCCTTGCCTTCATGGCCTGCCTCCAGTGCCAAGACCCCTCGCCACCCTGCTGCCATGTCCCGCCACTGCCGCTGCAAGTCCCGTCGGCTTCGTCAGAACACGAGCAACACGTTGACCCTTTCGATCGAACCAAGCAGGCCGACCCAGCGCGCCCCTGCCGGTCTCTCCCTCTCCACCGACTTGGGCTTGGCCCAGTGGTCAGCAGCCGCCCACCTCCCCCTGTACAGTTGGGCCTGCCAGTTTCGACCCATAGTGTTTTTTTCCTGCTGCTACGATTTTCTCATTTATTTCCGAGACTGCAGTTTTTCAGAAAACCCCTTAATGTTCATGCATATAATAACTTCAAAACCGTGCATCGGATTAAAATAAGTTATATATGAAAAATGCTTAGAATTGTGTCTAGATTCATAATATACCGAAGTCATAGAGGAGAAAAACAAACTCCAAGATTCAAACACCAAACTGGGCGAAGAACTGAAAGATGTACGAGCCCAGCTAGCCGACTGTAACGCCCCAAGACCGTTGCGCCAGGTGTCTTCCAGTTATTCGCTGTCGTTGCCATGTCTTTTGCTTGCATGTTGCATTTCATCATGTCATCATGTGTATTGAATCATCATGTTTTCAAAACTTGCATCCGTCCGGGTTCCCCCAGTTCTCTCCGTTGTCCGTTCTGAGCCCAGACACACTTGCACTAGCCCGTGACACCTCTGAATAATCATTTATAAGTGGCCAGAAAATGTTCTCGGAATGGGATGAAAGTTGGCATGCGGTGTTGTTATGTTGTCAGTAGGTCGCCTGCCAAGTTTCATCGCATTCAGAGTCCGTTTGACGCCCCAACGGATAACTATAGCGGCAATATAGTCAGTCTAACGTCGGACGTTTTCGGTCTCCGAAAACCGCCGTCGGGTCTCTCTCTTTTCTCTCCTCTCAGCCCGAGGCCTTATGCACAACCCACAAGTTCCAACCGACCCCTCACGTGCACGTCCGAAACTTCCCTGGACCCGACCCGAGCAGTCGTCATCGTTGGATTCGGATCATCCCCAAACATCTATAAAAACATCACCCTTTTCTTATTTGGACTTCCTAGTCTATTTTTCTCGACCACTCAATTTTAATTGGAGGGTCGGATTAGCCCCTAAACCTAGCCTCTTTCCAATAAATAGACCCCCAATCCTAAATTTTAGGATCAATGTCCCATCCATCCGTGTCCGCCGCCACCACTGTTTTCTCGGGATCCATCCCGCATCCACCTCGCCTTTAGCCTCCCACCAACCAGAGCAACGCCCGACCTCCCAGTCCCATCCATCCCATCGACCCATCTCCAGCCAATGGCCGCCGACGCTCAAATCCCGCGAGAGCCAAGGCTCCTCCACACACGCGCCCATCCCCGAGCTCCCGCTGCTCCACCCTCGCAAGTGTGCTCGAGCTCCTCCTGCTCGACCTCGCCGTCCTCGGCGCCCTAGCTGGACCTCGCCGGAGCCGCAGGCTAACGAGGACGACCCTGCGCCCCTGTCTTCCTTCTTCCCCTGCTCATGTTCCTCCTTCCCTCTCATGCCTCTCTCTCTGACTTGCCACAGCAGGGAACCGCCGCCGCCCGAAGCTTCCTCGACCCCGTCGCTGACCAGATCCGCGGCTGCCCTGCGCCGCCTTGCCTTCCTGGCCTGCCTCCAGCGCCAAGACCCCTCGCCGCCCTGCTGCCATGTCCCACCACTGCCGCTGCAAGTTCCGCCGTCTTCGTCAGAACACGAGCGACGCGTTGACCCTTCCGATCGAATCAAGCAGGCCGGCCCAGCGCGCCCCTGCCGGTCTCTCCCTCTCCACCGACTTGGGTTTGGCCCAGTGGTGAGCAGCCGCCCACCCCCCCTGTGAAGTTGGGCCTGCCATTTTTGGCCCATAGTGTTTTTCTCCTGCTGCTGCGTTTTTCTCATTTATTTCAGAGACTGCATTTTTTCAGAAAACCCCTTAATGTTCATGCATATAATAACTTCAGAACCGTGCATCGGATTAAAATAAGTTATATACGAAAAATGCTTAGAATTGTGTCTAGATTCATAATATCCAACTTTCATGCCTGTTTGAAATGTTTAAATTGCTGTTTGTTTAAATTTGTTCATATGCCATGTTAAAATGATTTAATTCATAACTAAATAACCGTAGCTCGGTTTTAAATAAACTTTATATGTAAATGGGGTAGAAAAATGCCTAGGTTAACATGGTGGCTTTACTTTGCATGTTTAATAACTCTAAAATTGTGTATAGGGAAGAACAATACCAAATTTGAAATGTGCATATGGGGATTTACCGAAATTGTTGTTCGTTGTTTCCGGCCTCATTTAAACTTGCCTAGATAGGTAGTTTTGTTGTGCTTCACCCTTTGACATGTTTAATAACATTTAATATTGTTGGGTACATAAACGAGGTCGAACTAAATAACTTGCATGTGGTGTAATTTGTAGTTTTGTTTGTGCACTTTGCCATGCCATGCCTCATTAAACTGGACATGCATCATACTTGGTTGTGCATCATGCCATGTTTATGTGATGGTTGTTTACTATGTTGTTTGCTTCTTTCCGGGTTGCTTCTCGCGTTAGCTTCGGTTCCGTTCCGGAGTTGTGAGGATTCGTTCGACTATGTCCGTTTGCCTTCTTCATGGACTCGTTCTTCTTCCTTGCGGGATCTCAGGCAAGATGACCATACCCTCGAAATCACTTCTATCTTTGCTTTTCTAGTTGTTCGTTCTATCGCTATGTTGCGCTACCTACCACTTGCTATATCATGCCTCCTATATTGCCATGTCAAGCCTCTAACCCACCTTCCTAGCAAACCATTGTTTGGCTATGTTACCGCTTTTGCTTAGCCCGTCTTATAGAGTTTCTAGTTGCAGGTGAAGCTGAAGTTTGTTCCATGTTGGAACATGGATTTATTGGGATATCACAATATCTCTTATTTAATTAATGCATCTATATACTTGGTAGAGAGTGGAAGGCTCGACCTTATGCCTGGTGTTTTGTTCCACTCTTGCCGCCCTAGTTTCCGTCATACCGTTGTTATGTTCCTTGATTTTGCGTTCCTTACACGGTTGGTTGTTATGGGAACCCCTTGACAGTTCGCTTTGAATAAAAATCCTCCAGCAAGGCCCAACGTTGGTTTTACATTTTCCTAACAACCTATAACCTTCCCTTGGGTTTTCGCGAGCCCGAGGGTCATCTTTATTTTAACCCCCCCGGGCCAGTGCTCCCCTGAGTGTTGGTCCGAACCGAGTAGACTGCGGGGCCACCTTGGGGAAACTAGAGGGTTGGTTTTACTCGTAGGATGTCGCATCCGTTGTTGCCTTGAGAACGAGATACGTGCGACTCCTATCGAGATTTGTCGGCACATCGGGCGGCTTTGCTGGTCTTGTTTTACCATTGTCGAAATGTCTTGTAACTGGGATTCCGAGACTGATCGGGTCTTCTCGGGAGAAGGAATATCCTTCGTTGACCATGAGAGTTTGTGATGGGCTAAGTTGGGACACCCCTGCAGGGTTTGAACTGTCGAAAGTCGTGCCCGCGGTTATGTGGCAGATGGGAATTTGTTAATGTCCGGTTGTAGAGAACTTGACACTTAACTTAATTAAAATACATCAACCGTGTGTGTAGCCGTGATGGTCTCTTTTTGGCGGAGTCCGGGAAGTGAACACGGTCTTGTGTTATGTTTGAACGTAAGTAGTTTCAAGATCACTTCTTGATCACTTGTAGCTTCACGACCGCTCCGTTGCTTCTCTTCTCGCTCTTATTTGCGTATGTTAGCCACCATATATGCTAGTGCTTGCTGCAGCTCCACCTCACTACCTCATCCTACCCATAAGCTTAGATAGTCTTGATCTCGCGGGTGTGAGATTGCTGAGTCCTCGTGACTCACAGATACTTCCAAACATTTGCAGGTGCCGACGATACTAGTGCAGGTGACGCAACCCAGCTCAAGTGGGAGCTCGATGAAGATCTTGATCGTTGTTTTGTTTCGTTTCCTGTTGATCAGTAGTGGAGTACAGTTGGGACGATCGGGGATCTAGCATTTGGGGTTGTCTTCTTTTATTTTGGTTCCGTAGTCGGACCTTGATTGTACTCTGGATGATGTATGTTTAACTTGTATTTGTGTGAAGTGGCGATTGTAAGCCAACTCTTTATCCCTCTCTTATTCAGTACATAGGATGTATGAAGATTACCCCTCTTGATACAAGCCTACCATGCAGCTCTGCCTCTAAGTCGTGCCCCGACACGTGGGAGATATAGCCGCATTGTGGGTGTTACACCGACTATGTGAAGGAGAATAAAAGGCTGCGAGGCCGCATATTCAGTATGTGGCCATATTTACCTTATAACAGTTTGGAAGTAAAAGTAGCTGATATAGCTATGATTGCAGGTATACTGACGGGCCGTCCCAAAGAGGAGGTGTCCAGATCATCAGGTGATCTTCTGCAAGGGCTATCACAGTTGCACAAGCAAGCTCGGCATGCAATGTGGATTGTAGCCAAGGCCTTATGGCCATCCGACTCCCCTCCAGGGACTATGGAGAAGCTTGTAGAGCTGTTCAAGGGAGCGCGGCAGCGTATCCGACCATGGAAGATATCGGCCTGCCGAGAGGGTGCGCGAGAGGCCTGGGCCATGGTAAAAACACGATATACCAAGCTGGTTCTGAATCACATGGCCCGTGTCGGACCGCTAGGGTCAAATGGGGAAGAATTCCCGTTAGTTTAGTATATGGCCAAGTAGAGGTGGCTGCTAGATACCCCCAACAGGATTGTAAATTAGACCGCCTGTTGGACGGATAGAGGAGGAAGTTTTTGAGTCCTAAGTGACTATGTATTTTCCTTTATTTGGATTGTAAAACGATTGTCATGGCCGACCTTTTCTCTTCGATCTCTCGACCTGAAGGTCCGGAGTGTTTCCGAATACCTATGCGGCAAAATAAACCGGGGTATGCGTGGAAACCAGGTGTAGGGGTCATAGGTGCTTGAACAAACAAGTTGTATCCGGCTAGTTATGCTATATTACATTGAAATTGTAAGAAACATCTTCCAGAGAGAATAGTTCCGTTAAGGGTTCCTTTCCCTTGGTGTGCATGCATCTATGTGCATGTCCGGACTGTGAGAAAAAAATCGCAGTGTGTATAACTTCCGGGGGTTCATAATGGAGCGAGTGCAAAAACATCTTTAGTTCACCAACCGAATATTCCCTTAAGAACGCTAGCTTTCGGCTTCATCCAGTCTAAGGTACACATCCGGATGACCCGGCAGTAACAATCGCAGAGGTGCTCCCTTTATGCCCTAGCCGAACTAACGGGAATGTAGGGCATAAGCATAGGAGCCAGGCAACCCAGCTTGGCCAAAACTTAAGTCATATCGATGCATATAATGGCAAAGAAAAGGTACATATGGGAGAAAAGGCATATGTGATGAGATTTATGCTCGGAAAATAGAAATAGCAAGCTTCTGTCCAAGAAGCCCCCAGGTATGATAGATGTACATACTTGAAGATGTATGCATCGGGGGTACACAGTCTAACCGTACAAAAGCCTTTAAGGCTAAAGAGAAAAAATGAAAAGAGAGAAAAAATGATGAAAACAATAAGAGGAAGGAGACGAACAAAGAGTTCGGCGCTAGAGAATCTTCGGAGTCTGACCGTGTTCCAGGGATTCGGCCCTAGTCGATTGTCTGATGCATCACGCAAGCGGTATGCTCCTCCGGTGAGAACTTCGTCGATGATGAAGGGACCCTCCCACTTGGGCTTGAGTTTTTCCTTTTTCTTCTCCGACAGGCGTAGAACGAGTTCGCCGACATTGTAAGTTTTGGCCCGCACTTCTCTGCTGTGATACCTGCGAGCCTGCTGTTGATAAAATGCAGAACGGGCTTTTGCGACATTGCACTCCTCCTCCAGGGCGTCTAAGCTATCCTGACGATCGAGCTCGGCCTCTCTCTCTTCGTACATGCGCACTCGAGGTGAATCATGAATAATGTCGCAGGGTAGTACTGTCTCTGCATCATACACCATGAAAAAGGGTGTGTATCCGGTAGTGCGATTGGGAGTGGTCCATAGCCCCCAGAGTACGGAGTCGAGCTCCTCAACCCGGTGCTTGTCTGATTCCTTCAAAGACCGCACTAGTCTAGGCTTAATACCGCTCATAATAAGACCATTGGCTCGTTCGACTTGGCCGTTTGTCTGTGGATGATAGACAGAGGCGTAATCGAGCTTGATGCCCAGATTAGCGCACCAGGTTTTCACTTCGTCAGTTATGAAATTGGAGCCGTTATCAGTGATGATGCTGTGCGGAACACCATAACGGTGTACGACGCCGGATATAAAGTCTATTACTGGCACGGACTGGGCTATTTTAAATGGTTTGACCTCTATCCACTTGGTGAATTTATCCACCATGACTAGCAAATATTTTTCTTATGGCTTCCTCCTTTAAGGGGTCCAACCATATCCTGTCCCCAGACCGCAAAAGTCCAAGTGATGGGGATTTCTTATAGGGCAGTGGGGGGCATGTGGCTTTGGTTGGCGAAGAGTTGGCATCCAACACAATGTTGGACAAGGTCCTGTGCATCCGCTCGGGCCGTCGGCCAATAAAACCCTGTATGGAAGGCCTTGCTAACAAGGTCTCGAGCTACGGCGTGGTGCCCGCCGAGACCGGCATGGATCTCAGCCAGGAGCTGCCGCCCTCCTCCTCGGAGATACATCTTTGAAGGACTCCGGTAGCACTTTTCTTATAGAGCTCTCCGTCGTGAACCTTGTAGGCCTACGAATGCCGGACAATGCGGCGGGCCTCATTCTGGTCCTCGGGAAGCTCCTTCCTGTTAAGGTAGGCCAGGAAGGGTTCGGTCCATGGGGCAATGACTGCCATGATGAGATGCGCCGATGGTGTTATTTCCGTGGCTGAGCCTCCGATGATGTCGGTGTTTTCGGAATCTGGGGTTGTGTTCGGATCCAGACTAGTGTTGCCGTTTTCCCCTTGCCACACCACGGATGGCTTAAAAAGCCTTTCCAGAAAGATATTAGGTGGGACGGGGTCGCACTTGGCGCCGATACGAGCAAGAATGTCCGCCGCTTGATTACTTTTTCGAGCCACATGATGGAACTCGAGCCCCTCGAACCGGGCCAACATTTTTATGACGACATTATGATAAGTTGCCATCTTCGGATCTTTGGCGTCGAAGTCTCCATTTATTTTGTTAACACCTTTAGGATTGACAAAACCTTCTGGTTGCATCATATACAACTCTTCTTTAAGAAATCCATTAAGGAATGCGGTTTTGTTTATCCATTTGCCAGATTTCATAAAATGCGGCAATTGCTAACATGATTCGGACAGACTTAAGCATATATACGACTGAGAAAATCTCATCGTAGTCAACACCTTGAACTTGTCGAAAACCTTTTGCGACAATTCTAGCTTTGTAGATAGTAACACCACTATCAGCGTCCGTCTTCCTCTTGAAGATTCATTTATTTTCTATGGCTTGCCGATCATCGGGCAAATCCATCAAAGTCCATACTTTGTTCTCATACATGGATCATATCTCAGATTTTATGGCCTCAAACCATTTTGCGGAATCTGGGCTCATCATCGCTTCCTCATAGTTCGCAAGTTCGTCATGGTCTAGTAACATGACTTCCAGAACAGGATTACTGTATCACTCTGGTGCGGATCTCACTCTGGTTTACCTACGAGATTCGGTAGTAACTTGATCTGAAGTTACATGATCATCATCATTAGCTTCCTCACTAATTGGTGTAGTAGTCACAGGAACAAATTTCTGTGATGAACTACTTTCCAATAAGGGAGCAGGTACAGTTACCTCATCAAGTTCTACTTTCCTCCCACTCACTTCTTTCGAGAGAAACTCCTTCTCTAGAAAAACTCTGAATTAGCAACAAAAGTCTTGCCTTCGGATTTGTGATAGAAGGTGTACCCAACAGTCTCCTTTGGGTATCCTATGAAGACATATTTCTCCGATTTGGGTTTGAGCTTATCAGGATGAAACATTTTCATATAAGCATCACAATCCTAAACTTTAAGAAACGACAACTTTGGTTTCTTGCCAAACCACAGTTCAGATTGTGTCGTCTCAACGGACTTAGATGGTGCCCTTTTAAACGTGAATGCAGCTGTCTTTAATGCATAACCCCAAAACGATAGTGGTAGATTGAAAGTGCAACTATCCCTAGGTGGTTTTGGTAATTCATGACAACATATAGCTCATTGAGCTAATGCTATTCCAAGATGACTATTTCAGGAAAGCTCAATGATTGGCATGGCATGGATGTGAAAGTGGAACCCTCAAAATGCTAAGGACAAAGGATTGGCTCAAGCTCAAAAGCTCAAGACTCTTCATTTTATATTTTAGTGATCCAAGATCACATTGAGTCTTTAGGAAAAGCCAATACTATCAAGGAGGGATGAGGTGTTGCTTAATGAGCCTCTTGCTTCATGTGCTTAGTGATATGCTCCAAAACCCTCAACTACTTTCCCATATCCACATATGACCTAAACCCTGAGCCAAACTCGGTCCTACCGATTCTTTCTATCCGGCGCCACCGAGTTTCACTTGTCATAAGCCACTCCCAAACCCTAGCAATTCGGTTCTACCGATAGGGATCTCGGTCTCACCGAGATGGGATTGCAAACTCTCTGTTTCCCTTTCGTAACTTTTCGGTCTCACCGAAAGAGCGAATCGGTCCCACCGAGATTGCAATGTAAACTCTTTGTTTCCCTTTTGTAACTTTTCGGTCTCACCGAAAGAGCAAATCGGTCCCACCGAGTTTACCTGACCAACTCTCTGGTTAGCTTATTACCAAACTTGGTCTCACCGAGTTTGTGTAATCGGTCTCACCGAGATTACGTTATGCCCAAACCCTAACCATATCGGTCCTACCGAGTTGCATTCAGTCCCACCGAAAATCTCTAACGGTCACTAGGTTTACCTTTTCGGTTCGACCAAGATTGTTGATTCGGTCCCACCGAGATTGGAAAACTGTGTGTAACGGTTGGATTTTGTGTGGAGGCTATATATACCCCTCCACCTCCTCTTCATTCGTGGAGAGAGCCATCAGAACACATACACAATTCCAGCTCATATGTTCTGAGAGAGAACCACCTACTGATGTGTTGACACCAAGATATTCCATTCCTATCATATGAATCTTGATCTCTAGCCTTCCCCAAGTTGCTTTCCACTCAAATCTTCTTTCCACAAAATCCAAATCCTATGAGAGAGAGTTGAGTGTTGGGGAGACTATCATTTGAAGCACAAGAGCAAGGAGTTCATCATCAACACACCATTTGTTACTTCTTGGAGAGTGGTGTCTCCTAGATTGGCTAGGTGTCACTTGGGAGCCTCCGACTAGATTGTGGAGTTGAACCAAGGAGTTTGTAAGGGAAAGGAGATCGCCTACTTCGTGAAGATCTACCGCTAGTGAGGCAAGTCCTTCGTGGGAGATGGCCATGGTGGGATAGACAAGGTTGCTACTTCGTGGACCCTTCGTGGGTGGTTGCTTCTTTGTGGACCCTTCATGGGTGGAGCCCTCCGTGGACTCGCGCAACCATTACCCTTTGTGGGTGGAGCCCTCCGTGGACTCGTGCAACCGTTACCCTTCGTGGGTTGATGTCTCCATCAACGTGGATGTAGGATAGCACCACCTATCCGGACCACGGGAAAAACATCCGTGTCTCCAATTGCGTTTGAATTCTCCAAACCCTTCCCTTTACATTCTTGGAAGTTGCATGCTTTACTTTCCGCTGCCAATATACTCTTTGCATGCTTGCTTGAATTGTGTGATGATTGCTTGACTTGTCCTACAATAGCTAAAATCTGCCAAGAACTAAAATTGGGAAAAAGTTAAGTTTTTATTTGGTCAAGTAGTCTAATCACCCCCCCTCTAGACATACTTTCGATCCTACAAGTGGTATCAGAGCTTTGGTCTCCATTTGCTTTGATCTCCATAGCTTTTGGTGGTCATAGCCTTGGTTTCACAACCTAGGAGAGTATGGCGTCTAGCGAGGGAAATTATCACCGTAGAGGTCCTTACTTTGATGGTACTAATTTTGCTAGTTGGAAGCATAAAATGAAAATGCATATTCTTGGACATAACCCCACCGTTTGGGTATTGTGTGTGTTGGTTTGCAAGGTGACTTCTTTGATGGGAGAGAACCAAACCGTGAAGCTACCGCGGATGAGTTGAAGATGTTGCAATACAATGCTCAAGCTTGTGATATTCTCTTCAACGGATTGTGCCCCGAAGAATTCAACAAAATCAGCCGTCTTGAGAATGCGAAGGAAATTTGGGACACTTTGATTGATATGCACGAAGGTACCGACTCCATCAAGGAATCCAAGTTGGATGTGCTTCAAAGTCAACTTGACAAGTTCAAAATTAAGGATGGTGAAGGTGTCGCTGAAATGTACTCTAGGCTTGCTCTCATCACAAATGAGATTGCCGGCTTAGGAAGTGAAGAGATGACTGATAGATTCATCATCAAGAAGATTCTAAGAGCCTTGGATGGAAAATATGATACCGTGTGCACATTGATCCAAATGATGCCCAATTACAAAGATCTCAAGCCAACGGAGGTGATTGGAAGAATTGTTGCTCATGAGATGTCACTTAAGGATAAAGAGGAACTTCACAACAAATCAAGTGGTGCCTACAAAGCCTCATGTGAAGCCCCTACATCATCAAGTGAGAAACAAAACTTCAATGAAGAATTGAGGTTAATGGTGAAGAACTTCAACAAGTTCTACAAGTGTAGAAGCAAAGATAGAAGCTTCAAGTCAAGGTCCTACAATGACAAAAGATCTTCTAGTCGAGAGTGAAACTGCTACAGTTGTGGAAGACCCGGACACTATTCCAATGAGTGTACGGCTCCCTACAAGAGAAGAGAAGATTCTCCAAAAAGAAGAAGCAAAGAATCACCACCAAGAGAGAGAAGGAGTAGAGATGATCGTTATGAACGAAGATACTCACGGAGAAGCAAGGATTCGGAAAGGAAGGAAAAATCATCAAGGAGCTACACAAAATGAAGACATCAAGCTCATGTTGGTGAATGGGTATCCGGCTCCGACTCCGACAGCCACTCCGAGAGAAGTCATCACTCCAACTCCGAAGATACTCAAGATAAAGGTGTTGCCGGTCTAGCACTTGTATCAACCAACTCCTACGACATATTTGACTCACCAAATGAAGGAATTGGAAGATGCTTCATGGCCAAAGGTCCTAAGGTAACACACCCCGAGTATGTTGATTTCAATAGTGATGAAGATGACTTGTTAGGTGATGATTTGCTTGTTGACAACTCTAGTGATGAATACTATGATGAAACGTCAATTAATCATGCTAATCAAGATAAAACGAATGACAATGATAAGGAGAAGATTGAGGCTCTAACTAAAGAACTAAACACTCTTAAGTTAGCTCATGAAACTATCTTCGAAGATCATCGAGAACTTTTAAGAGCTCATGAGAAATTACGCTTTGAAAAGCTCAATCTTGAGCAAGAGCATGAGTTCTTAAAAGCAATCAATGATGATCTCCGCAAGAAAAGTTCTTCTTACATTGCCAAGCGTTTACTCTTATCCACTTACATGCCTCAAGTCAAGTCTAGTAACAAGAACAAGAAAGATTCTTCCTCTAGCAGTAACAATGATCATGCTAAATCCAATATTGTTGCTTCTAGTAGTTCTCTTGATTCCACTAATGATTCTCTTAGCCAAGTTACACTTGAGCAAGAAAATAGCTTATTGAAGGGAATTATAGAGAAAGGAGTGTACAAAAGCCTTGCCGGGAGTAAGCAATTCGAGGAAATTGTGCGCAAGCAAGGAATGCACCGGAAGAATCAAGGTGTTGGTTTTGAACGAAAGTTCAATGCCAATGGAGTTGAGTGGGAAGAAGATCAATACCCCAAGACAAATTTTGTTCCTCAACAAGAGAAGTATGATACTTCTTTCAAGGGGACACAAGCTCAAGATGATCTTCCACCACAAGACTACAAGCAAAAAGGCAAGGACAAGCTTGCAAGAGGAAATTGATGCATTTGCAGAAGACCTTTCATTCCAAGACTACTTCAAGTTCCACTTCATCAAGTACGACTACAACTCCAAGGATTCCCATCAAGATGGTGTGGATCCAAAAGAAGAAGAACTAGAGAGTTCTTGAGGGTGACTCCGCCAACATACTTCACTCTTATCATTTTGGCAAGAACAAGTGCAATCAACTTCCACATCTTGCACTAGTTCAAGGAGTCACAAACCCTCTTGTTGGTAAGACAAGGGACAAGGTAACCTAAAGTTTTCATGGACATCATCTTGTGTGTGCATCACTCTATGTCTATGGATATCCTTGTTTGTTCCTTGTGGGACTAACCCATGTAGGTATTGAAAGTGCAATTCACTCAAATGGATAGCTCCAAGAGATCTACATCAACATTGAGCATCCACATCTTCAATATCTACATGAAGTCATCATCGACAAAACCCAAGGTTAGTTCATCCCTCTAGGGGGGATATCACATCTAGGGGGAGCTTTACTCTAAGACTTGAGCTAAAGCAACTCTAAAGATGTGAACACAACAATGCTTTATGTAAAAGTGGTAACCCCACTTGAGCTTAAACGATGAGTATGACCTATGATCAAGTGTTCTCACTTGACTCCTAAGTCAATATACTCATATATAGATGACCTTGTCATCGCAAATTGCTTGATAGATGCTAGAATTGGTTGTGCATGCCTTGTCACATATTTCATTTGCCATCTTATTGTGTGAGCATGCTGGTTGCATATTTTACTCATTCGAGGACATCCACTTGTTGTTTTGATTGTTTGGTTTTATTTCCTTTTGCCAAGTGGATGGACAAGAATGCCTAAGAACCTCCTCTAGCTATCTATGCTTTTCTCGTCTCAAACTCTATTCATGCTACATCACAAAATTTGATCAAGTCAGATTCGAACCACTCTGTGTGAGGAGCGCTCGGAGTCCCCGATTCGTCATAGACTTAAACTTCCAAAACCTCTTTATGATTCTCGGTCTGACCGATACCCTACTTCGGTCCTACCGAGATCATTAAGTTGATCTAGGTTTTCGATCTCGGTGCAACCGATTTGAACCATTCGGTCACACCGAGTTGCAACAACTGTATACAGTTTTGCATCTCGGTGCCACCGAGTTGTTCCACTCGGTCACACCGACAGGGTCGGGCTATATATAGTCACGGGCAAAAATTTGGAAATTTCTCCGAACCCCTTCGCCCGCGCGATAGCTGCTCTGCCAACTTGGTCTCCGGATCGTCTCCGCCGCCAGCCGCCTCCAGTCGCTGGTCTCCATCGCCGTCAACGGAATTCAACCCCGCCTTGCCGCCGTAGCGAGTCTCCGCCGAACTAGGGTATGGACTCGATCTTTGTGCTATTCCCAATCCGATTTTAGCACATTGTGATCATCATGATTCTTGCCACGATTGAAACACTCCTATCCAGTCAATGCGTTCGTAGATTAGTTTTGATTCGAAAATTTTAGGGTTAGGTTTCTGCCGAAACCATCTCGGACCCACCGAGTTGAAAAACTCGGTCCCACCGATTTGGCTTATGCCATTGCACAAGTGAGACTCGGTCTGACCGAGAATTACTTATCGGTGTGACCGATTTTGGAACTTTGTGAAACCCTAGCAGTCTCGGTGCCACCGAACTGTGACTCGGTCTGACCGAGTTCACTAGTTTAGGTTCCAAAACTGCTTCGGTATCACCGAGTTTAAAAATCGGTAGATCCGAGATGATTTCAGTGGGAAACTAAAACTAAGTTTTTGAATCATTCTTTTGCAAAAATCTCTGCATTTTGTGATGCTCATCCACTCTACCTCATCTATAAACTATTCACAGGGTCAGCAGTCAGCTTGTTCATCATGTCAGACCAAAGTGATAGCCAGAACATGTCAGAACAGCCAGTGCAGATGAGTGAGGGCACTAGTCCCTCAAGTTCTTCAGATGAAGGCAGCAGGAGCACCCCTAGCAATCTGCCAAAAGCTGCCACAAGACAAAGGAAGAAGAGAACCTCAGAATCAGAGGATGAGGACTATGTGGCAGAAGAGGAAGCAACTTCAAAGAGAGTAGTGCTCGAGAAGGAACATGGCTCAGCTCAAGGCACAAAGCCAGGATTGAAAATCAAAAGGCCAGCAGGTAGGCAGCCTATGCCAAAGGCCAGAGCCTCAACTCAGATTCCTGAAAAGCCTGCAACCATAGAGCCAGTTGCTGCTGAAGGAAAGAAAAGGAAGGAAAGGGTCAAGAAGACCGTAGCCAGAGTGCTTGGAAAGGCTTCCATCATGGAAGAAGAGGAAGAAGAAGAGGTTGCTGCACCAGCACCTAAGGCACCCAAGCTAATGGGTGATGCTATCAAATCAGGGGCTACTGCATCTAAGCCCAAGGAAGCACCCAAGGCTGCATCAAAGGTCAAGACAGCTCCAAAGAGAAATACGAGGAGCATACCTGCAACTGAAAAGAACAAGGCCCCAGTGCCTGAAGCTGCTGAAGAAGATGATGAAGAGCATGTTCTGAGAAAGCTCAAGCCCAAGATCCCAGACCACAATGATGCTCATCCTGTGGCTGAGGACATGAAGCTCAGAAGAGACTCAGGGCTGAGGAAGTGGAGAGAAGCAGACCGTATGCTTCAAGGAGAAGGACTGCAGTTGACTACAGGTTTCACACCAAGGAGCAGCAAGACTTTTATGAGACAGTGCTGCTAGACAAGAAGCCAATTGTCTGTGATATGAGATGGGTTGATTGGCAATACATCAAGGACAACGAAGAGTACTACCCTGGAGTGCAGGACAGCTTCAAGGCATGTGGAGTAGAGGACTTTGTTGGGCAGAAGCTCACAAAGTGGAACGAGGAACTCATCATGCAGTTCTACTCCACAGCCCATTTCTATCCAGATGGCAGGATTGTATGGATGTCAGAGGGTACGAGGTACCAGTCTACAGTTGCTGAATGGGCTCAGCTGATTAATGCCCCAGAAGAGCATGACGATGACTTGGACATTTATGCCAAGAAGAAGATGGACCACAACTCAATGTCAAACATGTACAAGGAGATTCCAAATGAAGCACTTGATACGTTCAAGTTTGGCTCAGTACACTATCTTCTGTCAGGGCTGCCAACCATCAACTGGATTCTTAGGCACACCCTATTGCCCAAGTCTGGAGATCACAAGATGATCAGGGGCCACGCGATCAACTTGCTTCATATCTTTGACGTGCCACAGAAATTCAAAGTCATGAGCCTTATGATTGAAACAATCAAGAGGACTGCAGCAGACCAGAGGAGCTGTGGATATGCCCCACAAGATTCAGGAGCTCATTACTCTAAGATGGGCACGGCATATACTTATTGGACAAGGAACACCTGCCCATCCGTCCAGATTTGAAGATAATCAAGTGGTCATGACTGAGAATGAAGCCATCTCTGCCCAAGCACAAGCCAAGAAGGAGAAGGCGAAGGAAGGAGAAAGCTGCCAGATGCCACTCAAGAGGAGGCATCTGAGTATTTCCTGAAAACCAAACAAGAGCAGCTTGGTTACTTGATTGCATCCACCCTGCGGATTGAGCAAGGACTAGCCACCCTACTCAGAACCAGGCAGCTTAGAGAGGATCATGGAACAAAAGTTCTATGACTTGGATGTCAAGTGACAGAGATTCAGACTGCGTGGAGCAGCTCCAGGATGACATGCAGGAGAGGAGAGGCAAGACTACAACTGATGCCTTTGCCAGAGTGCCACGAGGTCCGAGGTCGTCTGCAGTGCCAGTTGCTGACCCCAGAGCCACCACATCTGCACCAGCTACAGCTCAGTTCCACCAGCTCCAGCGTCCACTTCAGCCTCGACTCCGACCACGTCTACAGAAGGCTTCGTCCTTGGAGTGCTCCGGACTCCACCACCACCTGAAGATCAAGCCTGAGTGTCGACTTAGCACTATGCATTTTCTAGGAACTTTTTGGTAACTTGTTGCCAAAGGGGGAGAAAATGTATAGATCATAGGCTTCGAGAGAGAGTGTTGCTTTTATTCTCTCTTGTTTTATTTGGTGGTTTTTCGAACTTTGTTTGCTTTTGTGTGAGATACTATGTCATTGCTCGTGAGACATTGATGATCATGTGTTTGATCATAAGCTACACTTAATGTTTGCTTAATATTATCATCTTATCTATCTTATGTGATCATTCACTATTCTTGGTGATGAGTGCATGTATTTCATTCTTATCATTTTAAGCGCTCCACCAAGATGTATGTGACATGGAAGAGTAACCCATGACTCTAACTCTTTGTGCATTTGCAGTCCAAAGCAAATTTTAAATATGCACAAATTTAGGGGGAGCTCTTACTTGTCACATACTTCTCAAAGCGACGATATATTTCATGCTTATTATCATTTGTCGAAGCTTTGATCTATATGTTGTCATCAATTACCAAAAAGGGGGAGATTGAAAGTGCAACTATCCCTAGGTGGTTTTGGTAATTCATAACAACATATAGCTCATTGAGCTAATGCTATTCCAAGATGATTATTTCAGGAAAGCTCAATGATTGGCATGGCATGGATGTGAAAGTGGAACCCTCAAAATGCTAAGGACAAAGGATTGGCTCAAGCTCAAAAGCTCAAGACTCTTCATTTTATATTTTAGTGATCCAAGATCACATTGAGTCTTTAGGAAAAGCCAATACTATCAAGGAGGGATGAGGTGTTGCTTAATGAGCCTCTTGCTTCATGTGCTTAGTGATATGCTCCAAAACCCTCAACTACTTTCCCATATCCACATATGACCTAAACCCTAAGCCAAACTCGGTCCTACCGATTCTTTCTATCTGGCGCCACCGAGTTTCACTTGTCATAAGCCACTGCCAAACCCTAGCAATTCGGTTCTACCGATAGGGATCTCGGTCTCACCGAGATGGGATTGCAAACTCTCTGTTTCCCTTTCGTAACTTTTCGGTCTCACCGAAAGAGCGAATCGGTCCCACCGAGATTGCAATGTAAACTCTTTGTTTCCCTTTTGTAACTTTTCGGTCTCACCGAAAGAGCAAATCGGTCCCACCGAGTTTGCCTGACCAACTCTCTGGTTAGCTTATTACCAAACTCGGTCTCACCGAGTTTGTGTAATCAGTCTCACCGAGATTACGTTATGCCCAAACCCTAACCATATCGGTCCTACCGAGTTGCATGTCAGTCCCACCGAAAATCTCTAACGGTCACTAGGTTTACCTTTTCGGTCCGACCGAGTTTGTTGATTCGGTCCCACCGAGATTGGAAATGTGTGTAACGGTTGGATTTTGTGTGGAGGCTATATATACCCCTCCACCTCCTCTTCATTCGTTGAGAGAGCCATCAGAACACATACACAATTCCAACTCATATGTTCTGAGAGGAACCACCTACTCATGTGTTGAGACCAAGATATTCCATTCCTACCATATGAATCTTGATCTCTAGCCTTCCCCAAGTTGCTTTCCACTCAAATCTTCTTTCCAAAATCCAAATCCTATGAGAGAGAGTTGAGTGTTGGGGAGACTATCATTTGAAGCACAAGAGCAAGGAGTTCATCATCAACACACCATTTGTTACTTCTTGGAGAGTGGTGTCTCCTAGATTGGCTAGGTGTCACTTGGGAGCCTCCGACAAGATTGTGGAGTTGAACCAAGGAGTTTGTAAGGGCAAGGAGATCGCCTACTTCGTGAAGATCTACCGCTAGTGAGGCAAGTCCTTCGTGGGCGATGGCCATGGTGGGATAGACAAGGTTGCTACTTCATGGACCCTTTGTGGGTGGTTGCTTCTTCGTGGACCCTTCGTGGGTGGAGCCCTCCGTGGACTCGCGCAACCGTTACCCTTGTGGGTGGAGCCCTCGTGGACTCGCGCAACCGTTACCCTTCGTGGGTTGAAGTCTCCATCAACGTGGATGTAGGATAGCACCACCTATCCGAACCACGGGAAAAACATCCGTGTCTCCAATTGCGTTTGAATTCTCCAAACCCTTCCCTTTACATTCTTGCAAGTTGCATGCTTTACTTTCCGCTGCCAATATACTCTTTGCATGCTTGCTTGAATTGTGTGATGATTGCTTGACTTGTCCTAAAATAGCTAAAATCTGCCAAGAACTAAAATTGGGAAAAGGTTAAGTTTTTATTTGGTCAAGTAGTCTAATCACCCCCCTCTAGACAACTGCAGTAGATCGAATAGAGACATCATAGATCGCACCATATCTAATAAAGTACGGTTATAATGTTCGGACACACCATTATGCTGTGGTGTTCCAGGTGGCGTGAGTAGTGAAACTATTTCACATTGTTTTAACTGAAGGCCAAACTCGTAACTCAAATATTTTACTTCTGCGATCATATCGTAGAAACTTTTATTTTTGTTACGATGATTCTCCACTTCACTCTGAAATTCTTTGAACTTTTCAAATGTTTCAGACTTGTGTTTCATCAAGTAGATATACCCATATCTGCTCAAATCATCTGTGAAGATCAGAAAATAATGCTACCCGCGAGCCTCAACACTCATCGGACCACATACATCAGTATGTATTATTTCCAATAAGTTGTTGCTCGCTCCATGTTCCGGAGAACGGTGTTTTAGTCATCTTGCCCATGAGGCATGGTTCGCAAGTACCAAGTGATTCATAATCAAGTGATTCCAAAAGTCCATCAGATGGAGTTTCTTCATGCGCTTTACACCAATATGACCTAAACGGCAGTGCCACAAATAAGTTGCACTATCATTATTAACTTTGCATCTTTTGGTTTCAATATTATGAATATGTGTATCACTACGATCGAGATCCAACGAACTATTTTCATTGGGTGTGTAACCATATAAGGTTTTATTCATGTAAACAGAACAACCATTTATTCTCTTACTTAAATGAATAACCGTATTGCAATAAACATGATCAAATCATATTCATGCTCAACGCAAACACCAAATAACACTTGATTTAGGTTCACCTGGGTGCATCAAGGACATAATTCTTCTGTGCAGCAATGAGGATAAACCTCAGATCATGGATCCAATCCGCATCATTGCTACTAACATCTTCCAACACAATTTTCTCTAGGAACATATCAAAATAAACACAGGGAAGCAACAACGCGAGCTATTGATATACAACATAATTTGCAAAATACTACCAGGACTATGTTCATGATAAATTTAAGTTCAATTAATCATATTACTTAAGAACTCCCACTTAGATAGACATCCCTCTAATCCTCTAAGTGATTACGTGATCCAAATCAACTAAACCATGTCCGATCATCACGTGAGATGGAGTAGTTTAATTGGTGAACATCGCTATGTTGATCATATCTGCTATATGATTCACGCTCGACCTTTCGGTCTCCGTGTTCCGAGGCCATATCTGTATATGCTTGGCTCGTCAAGTATAACCTGAGTATTCTGCGTGCGCAACTGTTTTGCACCCGTTGTATTTGAACGTAGAGCCTATCACACCCGATCATCACGTGGTGTCTCAGCACGAAGAACTTTCGCAACGGCGCATACTCAGGGAGAACACTTCTTGATAATTAGTGAGAGATCATCTTATAATGCTACCGTCAATCAAAGCAAGATAAGATGCATAAAAGATAAACATAACATGCAATCAATATAAGTGATATGATATGGCCACCATCATCTTGTGCTTGTGATCTCCATCTTCGAAGCACCGTCATGATCACCATCGTCACTGGCGCGACACCTTGATCTCCATCGTAGCATCGTTGTCGTCTCGCCAATCTTATGCTTCCACGGCTATCGCTACCGCTTAGTGATAAAGTAAAGCATTACAGCGCGATTGCATTGCATACAATAAAGCGACAACCATATGGCTCCTGCCAGTTGCCGATAACTCGGTTACAAAACATGATCATCTCATACAATAAAATTTAGCATCATGTCTTGACCATATCACATCACAACATGCCCTGCAAAAACAAGTTAGACGTCCTCTACTTTGTTGTTGCAAGTTTTACGTGGCTGCTACGGGCTTAAGCAAGAACCAATCTTACCTACGCATCAAAACCACAACGATAGTTTGTCAAGTTGGTGCTGTTTTAACCTTCGCAAGGACCGGGCGTAGCCACACTCGGTTCAACTAAAGTTGGAGAAACTGTCACCCGCAAGCCACCTATGTGCAAAGCACGTCGGGAGAACCGGTCTCGCGTAAGCGTACGCGTAATGTCGGTCCGGGCCGCTTCGTCCAACAATACTGCCGAACCAAAGTATGACATGCTGGTAAGCAGTATGACTTATATCGCCCACAACTCACTTGTGTTCGACTCGTGCATATAACATCATCATACAAAACCTAGGCTCGGATGCCACTGATGGGTTTCGTAGTAATTTCAAAAAAATTTCCTACGCGCACGCAAGATCGTGGTGATGCATAGCAACGAGAGGGGAGAGTATGATCTACGTACCCTTGTAGATCGACAACGGAAGCGCTTGGTTGATGTAGTCGTACGTCTCCACGGCCCGACCGATCAAGCACCGAAACTACGGCACCTCCGAGTTCTAGCACACGTTCAGCTCGATGACGATCCCCGGACTCCGATCCAGCAAAGTGTCGGGGAAGAGTTCCGTCAGCACGACGGCGTGGTGACAATCTTGATGTACTACCGTCGCAGGGCTTCGCCTAAGCACCGCTACAATATTATCGAGGCATATGGTGGAAGGGGGCACCGCACACGGCTAAGAATATGATCACATGGATCAACTTGTGTCTCTAGGGGTGCCCCTGCCTCCGTATATAGAGGTTCAAGGGAGGGGGCCCGGCCGGCCAAGGTGTGGCGCGCCAGGAGGAGTCCTACTCCTTCTGGGAGTAGGACTCCCCCCCTTTCCTAGTTGGAATAGGATTCGTGGAGGGAGGGGGGGGGAAAGAGGAGAGAGAGGAGGAAGGGGGGCCGGCCTCCTCTCCTTGTCCAATTCGGACCAAGGGGGGGAGGGGCGCGCGGCCCATCTCTGGCCACCTCTCCTCTCTTCCACTAAGGCCCACTAAGGCCCATATACCTTCCGGGGGGTTCCGGTAACCTCCCGGTACTCCGGTAAAATCCCGATTTCACCCGGAACACTTCCGATATCCAAACATAGGCTTCCAATATATCAATCTTTATGTCTTGACCATTTCGAGACTCCTCGTCATGTCCGTGATCACATCCGGGACTCCGAACAACCTTCGGTACATCAAAATGCATAAACTCATAATATAACTGTCATCGTAACCTTAAGCGTGCGGACCCTACGGGTTCGAGAACAATGTAGACATGACCGAGACACGTCTCCGGTCAATAACCAATAGCGGAACCTGGATGCTCATATTGGCTCCTACATATTCTACGAAGATCTTTTATCGGTCAGACCGCATAACAACATACGTTGTTCCCTTTGTCATCGGTATGTTACTTGCCCGAGATTCGATCGTCGGTGTCCTATACCTAGTTCAATCTCGTTACCGGCAAGTCTCTTTACTCGTTCTGTAATACATCATCCCGCAACTAACTCATTAGTTGCAATGCTTGCAAGGCTTAAGTGATGTGCATTACCGAGAGGGCCCAGAGATACCTCTCCGACAATCGGAGTGGCAAATCCTAATCTCGAAATATGCCAACCCAACATGTACCTTTGGAGACACATGTAGAGCTCCTTTATAATCACCTAGTTACGTTGTGACGTTTGGTAGCACACAAAGTGTTCCTCTGGCAAACGGGAGTTGCATAATCTCATAGTCATAGGAACATGTATAAGTCATGAAGAAAGCAATAGCAACATACTAAACGATCGGGTGCTA
Source organism: Triticum urartu (assembly GCF_003073215.2). NCBI lineage: Eukaryota > Viridiplantae > Streptophyta > Magnoliopsida > Poales > Poaceae > Triticum > Triticum urartu. The sequence goes on along the minus strand of NC_053024.1, from coordinate 175,661,593 downwards.
AGCTAATGGAATGGGTCATGTCAATCAGATCATTCAACTAATGATGTGATCCCGTTAATCAAATAACAACTCTTTGTCCATGGTTAGGAAACATAACCATCTTTGATTAACGAGCTAGTCAAGTAGAGGCATACTAGTGACACTCTGTTTGTCTATATATTCACGCATGTATTATGTTTCCGGTTAATACAATTTTAGCATGAATAATAAACTTTTATCATGATATAAGGAAATAAATAATAACTTTATTATTGCCTCTAGGGCATATTTCCTTCAGTCTCCCACTTGCACTAGGTTCAATAATCTAGTTCACATCGCCATGTGATTCAACACTAAGAGTTCACATCACCATGTGATTAACACCCATAGTTCACATCGTCATGTGACCTATACCCAAAGGGTTTACTAGAGTCAATAATCTAGTTCACATCATTTATGTGATTAACACCCAAAGAATACTAAGGTGTGATCATGTTTTGCTTGTGAGATAATTTTAGTCAACGGGTCTGTCACATACAGATCCGTAAGTATTTTGCGAATTCTATGTCTACAATGCTCTGCACGGAGCTACTCTAGCTAATTGCTCCCACTTTCAATATGTATCTAGATCGAGACTTAGAGTCATCCAGATCTGTGTCAAAACTTGCATCGACGTAACCTTTTACGACGAACCTTTTGTCACCTCCATAATCGAGAAATATTTCCTTATTCCACTAAGGATAATTTTGACCAATGTCCAGTGATCTACTCTTAGATCACTATTGTACTCCCTTGCTTAACACAGTGTAGGGTATACAATAGATCTGGTACACATCATGGCATACTTTATAGAACCTATGGCTGAGGCATAGGGAATGACTTTCATCCTCTTTCTATCTTCTGCCGTGGTCAGGCTTTTGAGTCTTACTCAATTTCACACCTTGCAACACAGGCAAGAACTCTTTCTTTGACTGTTCCATTTTGAACTACTTCAAAATCTTGTCAAGGTATGTACTCATTGAAAAAACTTATCAAGCGTCTTGATCTATCTCTATAGATCTTGATGCTCAATATGTAAGCAGCTTTACCGAGGTCTTTCTTTGAAAAACTCCTTTCAAATATTCCTTCATGCTTTCCAGAAAATTATACATTATTTCCGATCAACAATATGTTGTTCACATATACTTATCAGAAATGTTGTAGTGCTCCCACTCACTTTCTTGTAAATACAGGCTTCACCGTAAGTCTGTATAAAACTATATGCTTTGATCAACTTATCAAAGCGTATATTCCAACTCCGAGATGCTTGCACCAGTCCATAGATGGATCGTTGGAGCTTGCATATTTTGTTAACACCTTTAGGATTGACAAAACCTTCCGGTTGCATCATATACAACTCTTCTTTAAGAAATCCATTAAGGAATGCGGTTTTGTTTATCCATTTGCCAGATTTCATAAAATGCGGCAATTGCTAACATGATTCGGACAGACTTAAGCATATATACGAGTGAGAAAATCTCATCGTAGTCAACACCTTGAACTTGTCGAAAACCTTTTGCGACAATTCTAGCTTTGTAGATAGTAACACTACTATCAGCGTCCGTCTTCCTCTTGAAGATCCATTTATTTTTTATGGCTTGCCGATCATCGGGCAAATCCATCAAAGTCCATACTTTGTTCTCATACATGGATCATATCTCAGATTTTATGGCCTCAAACCATTTCGCAGAATCTGGGCTCATCATCGCTTCCTCATAGTTCGCAAGTTCGTCATGGTCTAGTAACATGACTTCCAGAACAGGATTACTGTACCACTCTAGTGCGGATCTCACTCTGGTTTACCTACGAGATTCGGTAGTAACTTGATCTGAAGTTACATGATCATCATCATTAGCTTCCTCACTAATTGGTGTAGTAGTCACAGGAACAGATTTCTGTGATGAACTACTTTCCAATAAGGGAGCAGGTACAGTTACCTCATCAAGTTCTACTTTCCTCCCACTCACTTCTTTCGAGAGAAACTCCTTCTCTAGAAAAACTCTGAATTTAGCAACAAAAGTCTTGCCTTCGGATTTGTGATAGAAGGTGTACCCAACAGTCTCCTTTGGGTATCCTATGAAGACATATTTCTCCAATTTGGGTTTGAGCTTATCGGGATGAAACTTTTTCATATAAGCATCACAATCCCAAACTTTAAGAAACGACAACTTTGGTTTCTTGCCAAACCACAGTTCAGATTGTGTCATCTCAACGGACTTAAATGGTGCCCTTTTAAACGTGAATGCAGCTGTCTTTAATGCATAACCCCAAAACGATAGTGGTAGATCGATAAGAGACATCATAGATCGCACCATATCTAATAAAGTACGGTTATAATGTTCGGACACACCATTATGCTGTGGTGTTCCAGGTGGCGTGAGTAGTAAAACTATTTCACATTGTTTTAACTGAAGGCCAAACTCGTAACTCAAATATTTTACCTCTGCGATCATATCGTAGAAACTTTTATTTTCTTGTTACGTGATTCTCCACTTTACTCTGAAATTCTTTGAACTTTTCAAATATTTCAGACTTGTGTTTCATTAAGTAGATATACCCATATCTGCTCAAATCATCTGTGAAGGTCAGAAAATAATGATACCCGCCGCGAGCCTTAACACTCATCAGATCTCATACATCAGTATGTATTATTTCCAATAAGTCAGTTGCTCGCTCCATAGTTCCGGAGAAC
>NC_053024.1:175577431-175657883 GCF_003073215.2 Triticum urartu | reverse complement strand
GTTTGCGCATTGCACCGTGGTTGATTGTGTCTCCCTTTGCTTGTGTTCTTGCTTTGGGTAGAGCCGGGATACGAGTACGTGATTGAGGAACCCGTTGAGAACGTTTACGAGGATCAAGCTTATGTCAACTCGGAGGATTTTTGCAGGCAAGATGACCATACCCTTGAAATCACTTCTATCTTTGGTTGCTAGATGCTCGCACTTTTGTTATGCCTATGCTATGATACCTACCACTTGATTATCATGCCTCCCATATTTCCATGTCAAACCTCTAACCCACCTTGTCCTAGAAAACCGTTGTTTGGCTATGTTACCGCTTTGCTCAGCCCCTCTTATAGCGTTGTTAGTTGCAGGTGAAGCTTGGAGTTTGTTCCTTGTTGGAACATGTTTATGGTTGGGATATTTTTATTATATCTTTTTAACTTTAATGCACCTATATACTTGGTAAAGGGTGGAAGGCTCGGCCTTATGCCGGGTGATTTATTCCACTCTTGCCGCCCTAGTTTCCATCATACCGGTGTTATGTTCGTTGATTTTGCGTTCCTTACATGGTTGGGTTATAATGGGAACCCCTTGACAGTTTGCCTTGAATAAAACTCCTCCAGCAAGGCCCAACCTTGGTTTTACCATTTGCCACCTAGCCTCTTTTCCCTTGGGTTCCGCGGACTCAAGGGTCATCTTTATTTCAAACCCCCCTGGGCCAGTGCTCCTCTGAGTGTTGGTCCGAACTGAGTAGACTGCGGGGCCACCTCGGGGCAACTTGACAGTTGGTTTTACTCGTGGGATGTCTCATCCGAGTGTGCCCTGAGAACGAGATATGTGCAGCTCCTATCGGGATTTGTTGGCACATTCGAGCGGCTTTGCTGGTTTAGTTTTACCATTGTCGAGATGTCTTTTAACCGGGATTCCAAGTCTGATCGGGTGTCTTGGGACAAGGAATATCCTTCGTTGACCGTGAGAGCTTGTGATGGGCTAAGTTGGGACACCCCTGCAAGGATTTGAACTTCCGAAAGCCGTGCCTGCGGTTATGGGCAGATGGGAATTTGTTAATGTCCGGTTGTAGAAAACGTGAAACTTAACTTAATTAAAATGAATCAACAGAGTGTGTGGCCGTGATGGTCTATTTTCGACGGAGTCCGGGAAGAGGACACTATCTCAAGTTATGCTTGAACGTAGGTTGTTCTAGGATCACTTCTTGTTATAGTTTCTCGATCGTGCCTTGCCTTTCTCTTCTCGCTCCCAGGGATACTCATTAATTCAAATAATACAAATGGTTAGTCCATAATAATAATCATAATCATCATATGTCACGGGTCATAATCGATGTTCTGGCTTAGTAGTTTTTCCTCCGAAGTCCGACACTAAGACGGACACTTGACCCATCCCAGACTGTAGTCCTTAACAATGGACACGGCTATTGGAATAGATATAATCTCTGCAGAGGGTGCACTCTTTACCCACGAGTAACGGATTTCTTTAGTCCATCGGGACTAATTCCATCCACGGTCTTTTGATTGAAAACACAGCTGACGGCACACACCAGCCTAACTCACCGGTGTCTGGAATCACCCTTGACACCCGTTAAGCAAAACTCTAAGTGGGGAGGCTACAACCTCGACAAGCATGGGATCACAAAATTTATACCGCGCGCAAACTAGAGGAGCTACACCTTCGGCTACAACCCAAACACCCATGCCCCCGGAACAGGTGGCATGCCTACCCGATGCAGCCGGTATCTTCCACCATGGCCTCCCTATACGGTGTGTGCTAGGAAAGGGGTTGACAACTTACTGAACCGTACCCTACCTGTGGCAGGGACAAGTGGTAGTACGAAACAAGTATGGGGGTTACTGGAACAAGACTCGATCTATGGTCGACTCAGGAGGTTTAGGTATTCCGTGCATGATTAGCATAACAAACATATTTCAACCAACAGGTAGAATCACCACTCCTCATACCTCACCATGCCCTACCAGACACAACCGTCTCGATGAAGACCGGAGACAAGTTCGTGTCTACCCAAGACAGATACTTTCCCGGCTTTCGCCCGGTAGGAAAGAAAGGTATATGAGGGCGATTACCATCACAAGCATATCCATTTCCAACAGCAAGATCTTTCATTATACACTCATGCGTATAATCATATCGTCTCATAAAATAACGAATGCTCCATGCCAAAGTGGCGTTGCAACCGTATCAAGCAACCCACAAAAATATTATGCCGGTGTTCAGAATGCTTGCCTTCAAGTTGTGTAGAGGCAGGGTGCATCCTAAAACTTTTGAAAGTTTTCATCTTCTTCAAAATCCTATTTTTGAAAATATTCAAATTAACCCATAGTTTCAAAACAGTACAAAAAAGTTGTCTGAAATTCTTTCAAATAAATATTAAAATAAACTAGACAAAATTTGAGGAAGGTAGGAAGAAGAATGAACTCATTTGGAGTTATATTTAAAGAGTTATAGCCAGTCAAAGTTTAGTCAAAAATCTGTTTTTAATTAAAACAGAAAAAGAAAAACGGTTCGGGGGCTTACACTTTCTGTTTAGCGATGACGTATTCAGTGGAATACGCTTCCACTTAAGCCACGTTTCGGCGGGGCTGGGTCACTGACAATGGGTCCCTTGGGCCCACTGGTCAGGTTTGGCCAGTCGTCTCTCCCTCCTCTTCCTCTGCCCGAGCGGAGGCGGGACTCCGGCGATCGCCGTTGATGAACGGCATTTCCCCGCGCGGTCCTGAGGGCGGGGATGGATCCGCCAGTCCAGGGCGGTCCTCCTGGTGGTCGCTAGGAAGGTGGGGACGGAGGGAGTCGCCGGCGGCGAACTCCGCGACGAAGGTGGCCTCGGGAGGTTTGGGGTTTCTGGCTATGGTGGCTCACCGTTGAGGCTGAGGGTTTTGGGCGGCTCCACAAGACCAAGAGGAGTCGGGTGGTGGTGCTGGATGGACGGGGAGGGCTCTGGTTGCGGTGAATGGGGCCGGAAGGCGGCGGCGGCCGAACCGGCCGGAGACGGGGAAGACGGCCTTCCCTGGTCGATTGCAGGCTAAGGGAGCCCTAGGGGGACGGCTTGAGCTTGTCTGAGGGACTGAACAAGCTCGGGGGTCCTATTTATAGCGCAACTACGTTGGTTCCGCGGCCGTGGATAAGGACGCCGGTGAACCGCCGTTCTGTTGCTGCAGGGGGGACGTGGCGGTGACGAGCGCTTGCAGACGAGCTTGTGGATGATCTCGGACTGCTCCAGAGGGCAGCTGGCGCACGCGTGTGGCTCGGGCGGCGCCGTCCATGGCAGAGGTTGCTGTGGCCGCCCCCTTGCTGCCATCGCCGACCTGACGGCGGCGATATAGGGCGCCAGGAGGGGGCCAGGGCAGCTCTGCAACGAGGGAGGGGTCGGGCATGCTGGCTGTGCGAGGGGGTGGCCAGAACGAGCGCGGGGAGGCGGTAGTGGGGATGCGGCTACTCGGTGTGCGCGCAAAACATGCGTTCTAGGCGCACCCAGCGCCCGCACGTCAGGTGTTCGGCAAAATGCCAAGTCATGCCAGGAGGCTCCAATCCACAAGAGGTTAAGCAGGGAGGGGCTATAGGCTAGGGTAAAGCCATGGGACATGCTGGTTAGGCAAGGCAAGCAAGTCCAGTGTGCAAACTAAAAACCATGCCAAAACTGGCCATGCACACCAGGTGTTTGACAAAATGCTAAGGGCATCTAGGCAACTCTTGGGGTGGCCAAAATCTCTAGATCCTAGTCTCTTTAGATGACGAAGAGGTTGGCAAGATTAGTTTGGCAAAAACAGAAACTAGTTAGTGCAAATTTTTGAGAAAACCAAATTTGGATAGAAACTAGAGGCTATCATTTCATAAACTAAAACTGTTCTAATGGGTCCATCCTCCTGGACATAAGGGTTTGGTAGGGAGGACTATAAGCAGGAAAAGGAATCATGGGCAACAGAGCAACACAAAATGGAGTTTCAGTAGAAAAGGCCAATCTGGTCCAGAGGGTAAAAGAGGATGTTTTGATCAAATTTTTCAAAGAACATCAAAGAGTTTTTGCATAAAGTTGAATAATATCTTCCTATTAACATCCCCTAATTTTGGTGGAAGCTATAAAGAAATATTTAAATAGGTTGTAGTGCAAAACTCCATTTTAATAAGTAAACAAGGAGAGAGTAAACAAGTCCAATAATATATTTTGAGAGAGTAAACAAGTCCAATAATATATTTGAAAAGTTTTCACTTGGGGTAGAAACTCCAAAATAACAAGGAGAAGAATGGTTCTGAAACCAAACAAAAACCAGAAAATGAAAAATTTCCTGGCAAAATTTTAATAAGCAGATCATTGTTAAAATTTTTGGGGTGTTACAACACTACCCCCCTTAAGAAAAATCTCGTCCTCGAGATTTGCTAAAAGCTGTTTTGAAAAAAATTCTCTTACTATTTCAAAAATAATCATCTCGCTTATGTAATAAATTGTGGCTATAGTGAGAGGGCAATAAGTGGTGTAAAACTACAGTGTGGAACACTGGCGCTGCGTGGAAAAATCTGCAGTTAGGTGAGAACGAGGGATTTTTACGTTGGATACAGTAAATTTAAAAAAAATTCTAAATTTAAAATACGTTGGTCGTACCCGAGAGCACAATGCTCTCTCTGGCTGACAGGTGGACCCAGGGCCCACTGTCAGTCTCTTCTTCTACCTCGGGCTCTCTCTTCTTCCTCTCTTCCCCACGCCTTCCCATGCTTTCTCCACCAGCGACGCCTAGCGCGTAGAGCATCTAGGCCGTACTGCGGTAGTGTGCGGCGTGCTAGCTGCCGGCGCAGCGTGCACTCACCTCGCGGGCCAGCGGGCTATCAGCACTGCTCGCGGATTCGCCTCCGAACACCGGCGATCGAGCGACGAGCGGCGCTGGTGGACTTCGCCCACCGTACACCGATCTCGAGCTATAAAATGGCTGAGGTGCTCCTTTCTTCTTCCTCACACCCGGCCTCGCTTCTTCTTCCCCTCCCTTCCCGTTTGCAGAAGCTCAGGACGAGGCTCTAATGGCGGAGGCGATGCCGGATTGGTACGTGATCCTGATGTGCGGTGGGTTGGCGACATTGCTGGGGTTCTTCGTGCTCCTGTGCGCGATGATCCTCGATGATCATCGTGATGCTGCTACTCGAGTGTTAGCTCTTCGCGGAGGCGGTGATCATGAGGATTAGGTGCGGTGTGTCAGGTGCTAACTGCTGTCAGGGTGCCCGAGTTAACTTGTATGCGAGTGATTACCCACTAATCTCTCCTTCAGAGACTGTGGTGTGCTAGGGAGGTGATCAGTTAGATGCAATATGTGCACGAGGATTTGTAATCAGCGCTCGTGGTCGAGGGGTTGTGGTTGTGAGTCTATTGTGGTGCTGCATGAATAAAAATCTCTGACGTGAAGCGATATATGCTGCAAAAACTCCGGGAAAGAAAATCTTACTCCAAAAATTTATTTCGAGTGAAAACAGTTAATCAAAATTTACCGCAGTAAAAACCACTCACATATATGCTGAGATCAAATATTTAATCAATCACACAAATCTAGGACACAAGCTCAAGTTGCATCACATACACAGATGTTGGAATAATGAACGTAGCAGAGACGTCTACAATGAAAACGGTAAATGGACAAGGTCCTGAGAAAATGTTTCTGGCACTGGGGCACACTCCTCTTCTATCGGGGAAAGTGGATTGACTAGGCGATGAATGCGTCTCTCCTGGTCGGGCCTCAGTGGTCTGCCAATGGCGATCTGAGGATTCAAATCGGCGAGGCTCTAGAGATAACCCATCACTCGTTGGGTCATATGCTCTTGAGCGACGACATACTGGGCGAGGTTGGCCAGTACTGGGTCTCTCTCGATTCGTCCACCGGGAAAAGATGCTACTTCTCCGGGTGCTGCGCGACTCGGAAAGTAATAATACCCTCGATCGCTGGCGTAGGGTACTGCGAATCGAAGGCGAGCAAGTGCTTCGTATGCAGCAGCTTCTATGGCCATATGCGGAGTCGGCATAGATTTCCCCACGAAGGAGACTTCCGTCGGGTCTTGGTTTGGGTTTGCGGGAGGGATGTGCACCACTACCCAATATTTCGAGGTGGATGGGGTGATCCTCGATTTGAGCAGCTCATACTGGGGTGGCTGGGTAGCACCCATGGTACCGCAGGTAAAGTCCCACAATATTTTAACAAAACTAGCCGGGGTTGCATCTGGGGTTCTCAGATAAATGCTAGGGCTCGGCATGGCAAGAAATGGTTGTGAGGGTTGTGCACAAGGTGAGGGGTACTTGGCAAGGTCCCGAGGTGGCCTTTATATAGCATCCAGGCTAAGTTATTTACCGCGGTGAGGGGCACTAGTTTGTCGGTTCTGCTCTCATGGGGTCGGGGTCAAAGCCAAAGATACACCCATCTCACAAAAGTGACGTATCACTGTGGGTGTCGTCGGGGTTGTTTTTGGAAGCTACGCCCGGAATTAAAAATGTAATCGTATACCAACACACTTTTGCATGGCTACTATTTAATATAGGGGCGTACCAACAAACAACGTTTTAATCATGACGATACAGGATCACACAATTATAGGGTGTGGGCATACTAAGACTCGGTACTACTCGAGCGACTTAGTCTACCTCGTTTATATCTAAGCAGGCGTGCCTTGTGGACGCCGAGGCTTCTCCACGGTTTTCACCATCGGGGTTAGCTGGAGGGGGCTGAGGTGCTGCAGGGTCGGGGTAGCGATGATGACCATCGCGGGGATTGTTGGCCACAATCCCGTTGGAGTGTGTTCCCAAAAGGCGACGAAGTACTTCTGGGGACATCAAATCACCTTGGTCGATGGCTGGGGCAGACCTCAAGGACTCGATCGGTTGTCCGAACAGCATGACTGGGTTGTCGGCGTCGGGCTCATCTTCTCTTCTTGTCGGGGCTCGGCGAACTAGTTCTCTACGAGCTGCGATTAGATCAAGGGTGATCTGATCGAACAGCTCCCTGGTGCACTTACATAGCGCACGAGATGCAACAATGCAGGATCTGTCTCGTGATCTCCGCTGGCAACCTGGGGCGGCCTACCATACCCGTCACGGCTAGGGTAGTAGTAGAACGAGCGACAGTTAACTCTGGGCGACAAGTGCCGGAGTTGAACTATAGCCTCTCGAGCAGCTAGTTGGATGGCTTGTGGCTCAAAGGAAGTTGTCCTTCCGGTAAACCTGTAGGGGCGTTCTGGCGATAGACCCCTACCATAAATGTGCACAGTGGCCCAGAATTGACAGCTCTCACTGCTCATGGGTCCTTGGTACACACCATATTCTGGCGGCTCTTTTAATGTAAAGGCACGGCGGATGAGGTTTGCTAGCACGGTCACAAAACCTCCAAGGTTGGTTGCTGTGGTCTCATTGTGAACAATGGGGCCAGGCATTATAGCTCGGTTTGGGTGTAGAGGTTGTGTTGTGCTGGGCTGAGGCTAGCGTGCCCTTTTTATAGAAAGAGGGAACATAGTCTTCCTTTGCACACTTGCGAAAGAGACTATTTAGGTGTCGGTTACTGACGCATGATTGACAGGCTAGGCTGATAGGTTGGGCACCGACTGCCAAAAGGTGTTGGGTCACTGTGTGGATATCTTACATGAGAAGCTTGGCTGGGGTTAGGTTAAGGTCTGGTGGGTTGGTTAACCTAGGTTTTTCGACCTCGCTAAGATAGGATTAGCCAATGGTCAGCTTGGCTCTGATACCAAGTTTGCCAGGACCGGATTTTCGGGATATTAACTTCCCAAAAAAGGCCCTTGTGCTCACCAGCCCCAGGATTTCCGTTAGCTGATGAGGCACAAACTTGATACAGAAATTCCAAGCAAAGTACATAATATGTAGTACAAGACCATCCTGGCCTATGAGTACAACACAAGGTTTCTAGTAGTTGATGGCGGAAGCGGTTTTTGGTTCATCAGTGGCCATGGGACTCCATTTCCCACAGGAACAGCTCACCAAGTTAACTCCTATCTTCGCGGGACTGCTATCACCAGTGCGTATGTTCCTGGGCTGTCATCGCAACACTCCTCTCCGCGCAAGAAATCTGGCCAAGACAATAGCCAGGGACAAACCAGTGAGTACTTTTGAATGTACTCGCAAACATTATGAACACAGGTATAATATAATAAATGGTAACCATGCTCTGAAATGTGCCATGATTCACTACGTCAGTCACGAAATAAAATTTATGATGCACGCAAGCACATTATTCATATAGAACATGAATAAACGACCTGAGAATAGGAATAAAATGCACCGATCGGGTGTCTAAAGCGACGCCTCGAAAGGATAATAATATAAAGCATGCGTCAGTCGGGCATCTGAGCGACACCGCATAAAGGGCTTATATATAAAAGATAGGACAATCATGCCACAGTCGGGCGTCTGTGCGACGCCACATAAAGGGCTTATAAGTAATAAAAATGACAAGCATGCCTCAGTCGGGCGTCTGTGCGACGCCACATAAAGGGCTTATAAGTAATTGAAATAAAAAACATGCCACAGTCGGGCGTCTGAGCGACACCGCATAAAGGGCTTATATAAGAATAATCACAGTGAGCATCCAGGAGGTAGAACCATCACAGGGATACTCATTAATTCAAATAATACAAATGGTTAGTCAATAATAATAATCATAATCATCATATGTCACGGGTCATAATCAATGTTCTGGCTTAGTAGTTTTTCCTCTGAAGACCGACACTAAGACCGACACTTGACCCATCCCAGACTGTAGTCCTTAACCATGGACACGGCTATTCGAATAGATATAATCTCTGCAGAGGGTGCAGTCTTTACCCACGAGTAACGGATTTCTTTAGTCCATCGGGACTAATTCCGCCCACGGTCTTTTGATTGAAAACACACCTGACGGCACACACCAGCCTAACTCACCGGTGTCTGGAATCACCCTTGACACCCGTTAAGCAAAAATCTAAGTGGGGAGGCTACAACCTCGACTAGCATGGGATCACAAAATTTATACCGCGTGCAAACTAGGGGAGCTACCCCTTCGGCTACAACCGAAACACCCATGCCCCCGGACCAGGTGGCATGCCTACCGGATGCAGCCGGTATCTTCCACCATGGCCTCTCTATACGGTGTGTGCTAGCAAATGGGTTGACAACTTACTGAACCGTACCCTACCTGTTGCAGGGACAAGTGGTAGTACGAAACAAGTATGGGGGTTACTGGAACAAGACTCGATCTATGGTCGACTCAGGAGGTTTAGGTATTCCCTGCATGATTAGCATAACAAACATATTTCAACCAACAGGTAGAATCACCACTCCTCATACCTCACCATGCCCTACCGGACACAACCGTCTCGACGAATACCGGAGACAAGTTCGTGTCTACCCAAGACAGATACTTTCCCGGCTTTCGCCCGGTAGGCAAGAAAGGTATACGAGGGGGATTACCATCACAAGCATATCCATTTCCAACAGCAAGATCTTTCATTATACACTCATGCGTATAATCATATCGTCTCATAAAATAACGAATGCTCCATGCCAAAGTGGCATTGCAACCGTATCAAGCAACCCACAAAAATATTATGCCGGGGTTCAGAATGCTTGCCTTCAAGTTGTGTAGAGGCAGGGTGCATCCTAAAACTTTTGAAAGTTTTCATCTTCTTCAACATCCTATTTTTGAAAATATTCAAATTAACCCATAGTTTCAAAACAGTACAAAAAAGTTGTCTGAAATTTTTTCAAATAAATATTAAAATAAACTAGTCAAAATTTGAGGAAGGTAGGAAGAAGAATCAACTCATTTGGAGTTATATTTAAAGAGTTATAGCCAGTCAAAGTTTAGTCAAAAATCTATTTTTAATTAAAACAGAAAAAGAAAAACGGTTCGGGGGCTTACGCTTTCTGTTTAGCGAAGACGTATTCAGTGGAATACGCTTCCACTTAAGCCACGTTTCGGTGGAGCTGGGTCACTGACAGTGGGTCCCTTGGGCCCACTGGTCAGGTTTGACCAGTCGTCTATCCCTCCTCTTCCTCTGCCCGAGCGGAGGTGGGACTCCGGTGATCACCGTCAACGAACAGCGTTTCCCCTCGGGGTCCTGAGGGCGGAGATGGATCCGCCAGTCCAGGGCGGTCCTCCCGGTGATCGCTAGGCAGGTGGGGACGGAGAGAGTCGCCGGCGGCGAGCTCCGCGGCGAAGGTGGCCTCGGGAGGTTTGGGGTTTCTGGCTATGGTGGCTCACCGTCGAGGCTGAGGGTTTTGGGTGGCAACGCAAGACCAAGAGGAGTCGGGTGGTGGTGCTGGATGGACGGGGAGGGCTCTGGTTGCGGTGAATGGGGCCGGAAGGCGGCGGCGGCCGAATTGGCCGGAGACGGGGAAGACGGCCTTCCCTGGTCGATTGCAGGCTAAGGGAGCCCTAGGGGGACGGCTTGAGCTTGTCTGAGGGACCGAACAAGCTCGGCGGTCCTATTTATAGCGCAACTACGTCGGTTCCACGATTGTGGATAAGGACGCCGGTGAACCGCCATTCTGTTGCTGCAGGGGGGCGTGGCGGCGACGAGCGCTTGCAGACGAGCTTGTGGATGAGATCGGACTGCTCCAGAGGGCAGCTGGCGCACGCGTGTGGCTCGGACGGCGCCGTCCATGGCAGAGGTTGCTGTGGCCGCCCACTTGCTGCCATGGCCGACCTGACGGCGGCGCTGTAGGGCGCCAGGAGGGGGGCAGGGCGGCTCTTCGGCGAGGGAGGGGTCGGGCATGCTGGCTGTGCGAGGGGGTGGCCAGAACGAGCGCCGGGAGGCGGTAGTGGGGACGCGGCGACTCGATGCGCGCACGTGCAAAACGTGTGTTCTGGGCGAGCCCAGCGCACGCACGTCAGGTGTTCGGAAAAATGCCAAGTCATGCCAGGAGGCTCCAATCCAGAAGAGGTTAAGCAGGGAGGGGCTATAGGCTAGGGTAAAGCCATGGGACATGATGGTTAGGCAAGGCAAGCAAGTCCAGTGTGCAAACTAAAAACCATGCCAAAAATGGCCATGCACACCAGGTGTTTGACAAAATGCTAAGGGCATCTAGGCAACTCTTGGGGTGGCCAAAATCTCCAGATCCTAGTCTCTTTAGATGATGAAGAGGTTGGCAAGATTAGTTTGGCAAAAACAGAAACTAGTTAGTGCAAATTTTTGAGAAAACCAAATTTGGACAGAAACTAAAGGCCATCATTTCATAAACTAAAACTATTCCAATGGGTCCATCCTCCTGGACTTAAGGGTTTGGTAGGGAGGACTATAAGCAGGAAAAGGAATCATGGGCAACAGAGCAACACAAAATAGAGTTGCAGTAGAAAAGGCCAATCTGGTCCAGAGGGTAAAAGAGGATGTTTTGCTCAAATTTTTCAAAGAACATCAAAGAGTTTTTGCATAAAGTTGAATAATATCTTCCTATTAACATCCCCTAATTTTGGTGGAAGCTATAAAGAAATATTTAAATAGGTTGTAGTGCAATACTACCATCTGGACCAGTTCTGAAAACTTGAGGTAGAGCTCAAAATCTACAATAAATAAAAGATGTTTTTGCATACAAGTGATTTAAAAACATCACATGACATCCCCAAATTTTCGTTGGAATTTTAAATAAATTTATCAAAGGGTTGTAGTTCAAATGGGACCCTAAAACCATGGGAAACCATTTTTAAAGAAATAAAGATCAGGAAAGATAATTTTACAATTAATTCCACTAATAAAAGAAATTTTTCTTGAGAGGGTAAACAAGTCCAATAATATATTTGAAAAGTTTTCACTTGGGGTAGAAACTCCATAATAACAAGGAGAAGAATGGTTTTGAAACCAAAGAAAAACCAGAAAATGAAAAATTTAATTTCCTGGGAAAATTTTAATAAACAGATCATTGTAAAATTTTTTGGGGTGTTACACCCTTGCCGCCCTAGTTTCCGTCATACCGGTGTTATGTTCCTTGATTTTGCATTCCTTACACGGTTGGATTATAATGGGAACCCCTTGACAGTTCGCCTTGAATAAAACTCCTCCAGTAATGCCCAACCTTGGTTTTACCATTTTCCACCTAGCCTCTCTTTCCCTTGGGTTCCATGGACTCAAGGGTTATCTTTATTTAAACCCCCCTGGGCCAGTGCTCCTCTGAGTGTTGGTCCGAACCGAGTATACTGCGGGGCCACCTCGGGGCAACTTGAGGGTTGGTTTTACTCGTAGGATGTCTCATCCGAGTGTGCCCTGAGAACGAGATATGTGCAGCTCCTATCGGGATTTGTCGGCACATTCGGGTGGCTTTGCTGGTTTAGTTTTACCTTTGTCGAGATGTCTTGTAACCGGGATTCCGAGTCTGATCGGGTTGTCTTGGGAGAAGGAATATCCTTCGTTGACCGTGAGAGCTTGTGATGGGCTAAGTTGGGACACCCCTGCAGGGATTTGAACTTTCGAAAGCCGTGCTCGTGGTTATGGGCAGATGGGAATTTGTTAATGTCTGGTTGTAGAAAACCTGAAAACTTAACTTAATTAAAATGAATCAACAGAGTGTGTGGCCGTGATGGTCTCTTTTCGGTGGAGTCCGGGAAGAGGACACGGTCTCGAGTTATGCTTGAACGTAGGTTGTTCTAGGATCACTTCTTGATCATAGTTTCTCGACCATGCCTTGCATTTCTCTTCTTGCTCTCATTTGCGTATGTTAGCCACCATATATGCTAGTGCTTGCTGCAGCTCCACCTCATACCTTTGCCCTACCTATAAGCTTAAATAGTCTTGATCGTGAGGGTGTGAGATTGCTGAGTCCCTGTGACTCACAGATTACTTCAAAACCAGATGCAGGGACCGATGATACCGTTCCAGGAGATACGACTGAGCTCAAGTCGGAGTTCGATGAGGACTCGGGACGATACTACGTTTCCTTTCCAGATGATCAGTAGTGGAGCCCAGTTGGGGCGGCTCTCATTTGCGTATGTTAGCCACCATATATGCTAGTGCTTGCTGCAGCTCCACCTCATACCTTTGCCCTACCTATAAGCTTAAATAGTCTTGATCGTGAGGGTGTGAGATTGCTGAGTCCCTGTGACTCACAGATTACTTCAAAACCAGATGCAGGGACCGATGATACCGTTCCAGGAGATACGACTGAGCTCAAGTCGGAGTTCGATGAGGACTCGGGACGATACTACGTTTCCTTTCCAGATGATCAGTAGTGGAGCCCAGTTGGGGCGATCGGGGACATTATGCATTTGGGGTTGTCTTTACTTTGGTTCCATAGTCGGACCTTGATTGTATCTGGATGATTGTAATGATATATTTATGCTATTATGTGACGTGGCGATTGTAAGCCAACTATGTACCTCTTTTCTTATTCAGTACATGGGTTGTGTGAAGATTACCCAACTTGCGACATTGCTTACAATGTGGTTATGCCTCTAAGTCGTGCTTTGACATGTGGGAGATATAGCCGCATCGTGGGCGTTACAGCTATGTATTCACAGCAATCATAGTATTGCTCTGTTTATTGCATTGTTTCAATGTGTGTACTCTGTTTTCCATTCTTATATGTTTTGTATCAATGTGTGTATATACGCTTTCCATTCTGTATATGTGGATGATAATAGCTAGATTCAAATTAGTATACAAAAACAGATAGAAAATGGAATGCATAATATATATATTAATTCTTCATTAGTTCATCATAGAATATATATATATATATCTATATATATATATAATTCTTCATTAGTTCATCGCAGAATATATATATATAATATCATCACATATACGTGATGATACTTAACTACTAGGTACAATGCATAAAATTGAAAATGAACAATACTAAATCTAATAATCCCTCCTAGGGCCAGTATTCTGGTAGCCCCTTGCCAGCAGCTCCCTAGTGCGCGGCGTCTTCCCAGTGCGGAGGCAGTACTCCGCCTCCTCCGCCTCGCAGCGCTTGACGTACCGATCTGCCTCTTGCTGACGGACGCACGCGGCCGATCTTGCCATTTTGTTGGGCACCCACTGGAAGCTCTCGTCGTGTGGCAGCTGGAAGCTTATCGGCCCACCTACACGCAGCGACGAGGCGCCCAGCCTATGACCTTCCTTGCGAAGTACCGTTTTCGGTACACTCCTCGGCACGACGACGCCCCCGTCCCCAAAGCTCCGCCGCCTCCTTTTTCCAGGCAGCATCACGGGCTTAACAGGCCACCTGTTACCTGGCTTCCTCCTTCACCATCTCCTTCTTGAATGCCACTTGCCTGGCTTTCTCAGCCAGCGGTAGCGACTTCCATAGAAAAAGATTGTACTGGCCCCAAAACCAATCAAAAGTTGGGGGGTCCGGTGCAACCTTGTCAGGCGGCACGTAGGGGTCCTCGTTGCTATTAATCGAGTGAGCATCCTCGGGGGCGGCGACTCCTCGTCGGCGCGTGGGCAGACCGATGGCGCCATGTCAGAGATTTGAGAGAAGACAGGGCGGTCGAGGAGGGAATGTAGATAAGAATGCAGGCGGGACGACGTGAGCAAGGTAGTATTTATTGGCGGCCGGAATCTAGATCGACGGAGATAGTACACACGCCGGTCGCCAGAATTTACGAGTACTATAGTTTGAATTACACACGATTCCCGTAGCAAAATCCATGTGTGAACAAAATAGCTAACGGTTTCCAATACAGAACCGTGTCTGATTAATGATCCCCACCACTCACCTACCAAACCTCGAGCCGCGGGATAGAGTGCCAATCGTGTGGGGGCCGGTTGTCTTGCCAGATCTTTACATTTTCTTTTATGAACTATACATATTTAGATTGCCTGATGATTTTTTAACTCGCACACAAGTGCACAAAAATATGATTTTTCAAACCATTTTGGTTAGGCGTTGCATGTAGATGTAGTTCAAATTTGAATTACGGTCATTAAATGGTTAGAAAATCACTTAAATGTCTTTAAAAGGTCAAATGACCCTTGCGATTTTCCAAGTTTTCACATGACAGCTGAATTAGTGCATGTTAAACGTAGAAAAAAATTATAAGGCCGTAAGAGGAAGCTATCTCCCGTTCGTCATCAAACATGCATTATTCCCTCTCAGAACCACGAACCTTCTAGTGAGTTGCTCTGGTTTGTGAGGGGTGTGTGTCCAAACTTTCGTCAAACATGCCAATTTCTTTACCACATCATCTTGCTGGCATGAAATTACATCAACCAAGGTTTCATGTTTACTCGCACACAAGTACACAAAAATATGATTTTTCAAACCGTTTTGGTTAGGTGTTGCATGTACATGTAGTTCAGATTTGAATTACAGTCATTAAATGGTTAGAAAATGACTTAAATGTATTTAAAAGGTCAAATGACCCCTCAAATTTTCCAAATTTTCACATGACAATTGTATTAGTGCACGTTAAACATAGAAAAAAATTGAAGACCATAAGAGGAAGCTATCTCCTGTCCGTCATCAGACATGCATTGTTCCCTATCGGAACCACGAACCTTTTAGTGAGTTGCTCCAGTTTGTGAGGGTTGTGTGTCCAAACTTTTGTCGAACAAGCCAATTTCTTTACCACATCATCTTGGTGGCATGACATTTCATCAACTAAGGTTTCATGTTTTGCTGATCATTTTTTTATTTTTTTGGAATTAAAATGCCATGTCACTCCATGCATATGTATGCATGTGTCCATGTCGTGAGACCAATGTGTTTGAATATTCGTTCTAATTTACTACACATGGAATTAACTCGCACACAAGTACACATATATGATTTTTCAAAATGAAGGGTGTAAGAGGAAGCTATCTCCCGTTCGTCATCAAACATGCATTCTTCACTCTCGGAACCACAAGCCTTCTAGTGAGTTGCTCCGGTTTGTGAGGGGTGTGTGTCCAAACTTTCGTCAAACAAGAAAATTTTTTACCACATCATCTTGGTGGCATGACATTAAATCAAGCAAGGTTTCATGTTTTTCCGATCATTTTTTAATTTTTTGGAATTAAAATGCCATGGCACTCCATGCATGTGCCCATGCCTTGGGACCAATATGTTTGAAAATTCCTTCTAATTACTGTACATGGAATTAACTTGTACACAAGTACACGAAAATATGATTTTTCAAACCGCTTTGGTTAGGCGTTGCATGTAGATGTAGTCCAGATTTGAATTACGGTCATTAAATGGTTAGAAAATCACTTAAATGTCTTTAAATGGTCAAATGACCCTTGAAATTTTCAAAATTTTCACATGACAGTTGTATTAGTGCACGTTAAACATAGAAAAAAATTTGAAGTCCATAAGAGGAAGCTATCTCCTGTCCGTCATCAAACATGCATTGTTCCCTCTCGGAACCACGAACCTTTTAGTGAGTGGCTCTGGCTTGTGAGGGGTATGTGTCCAAACTTTTGTCGAACATGCCAATTTCTTACCACATCATCTTGGTGGCATGACATTACATCAACCAAGGTTTCATGTTTTTCTGATCATTTTTTTTAATTTTTTGGAATTAAAATGCCATGTCACTCCATGCATACGTATGCATGTGTCCATGTTGTGAGACCAATATGTTTGAAAATTCCTTCTAATTTACTGCTCATGGAATTAACTCGCACACAAGTACACAAATATGATTTTTTTTCAAACCATTTTGTTTAGGCATTGCATGTAGATGTAGTTCAAATTTGAATTACGGTCAATAAATGGTTATAAAATCACTTAAATGTCTTTAAAAGGTCAAATGACCCCTACAATTTTTCAAAATTTGACATTACGTTTGAAGTAGTGCACGTTAGACATAGAAAAAAATTGAAGGGTGTAAGAGGAAGCTATCTCCCGTTCGTCATCAAACATGCATTCTTCCCTCTCGGAACCACGAGCCTTCTAGAGTTGCTCCGGTTTGTGAGGGGTGTGTGTTCAAACTTTCGTCAAACACGCCAATTTTTTTACCACATCATCTTGGTGGCATGACATTATATCAACCAAGGTTTCATGTTTTTCTGATCATTTTTTTAATTTTTTGGAATTAAAATGCCATGGCACTCCATGCATGTGCCCATGCCTTGAGACCAATATGATTGAAAATTCCTTCTAATTTATTGCACATGGAATTAAGTCGCACACAAGTACACAAAAATATGATTTTTCAAACCGTTTTGGTTAGGTGTTGCATGTACATGTAGTTCAGATTTGAATTATAGTCATTAAATGGTTAGAAAGCCACTTAAATGTCTTTAAAAGGTCAAATGACCCCTCAAATTTTCCAAATTTTCACATGACAGGTTGTATTAGTGCATGTTAAACATAGAAAAAAAAATTTGAAGACCATAGAGGAAGCTATCTCCTGTCCGTCATCAAAACATGCATTGTTCCCTCTCGGAACCACGAACCTTTTAGTGAGTTGCTCCTGGTTTGTGAGGGGTGTCCAAACTTTTGTTCGAACATGCCAATTTCTATTTACACATCATCTTGATGGTTAGAAAATCACTTAAATGTCTTTAAATGGTCAAATGACCCTTTAAATTTTCGAAATTTTCACAAGACAGTTGTATTAGTGCACGTTAAACATAGAAAAAAATTTGAAGGCCATAAGAGGAGGCTATCTCCTGTCCGTCATCAAACATGCATTGTTCCCTCTCGGAACCACGAACCTTTTAGTGAGTTGCTCTGGCTTGTGAGGGGTGTGTGTCCAAACTTTTGTCGAACATGCCAATTTCTTACCACATCATCTTGGTGGCATGACATTACATCAACCAAGGTTTCATGTTTTTCTGATCATTTTTTTAATTTTTTGGAATTAAAATGCCATGTCACTCCATGCATACGTATGCATGTGTCCATGTTGTGAGACCAATATGTTTGAAAATTCCTTCTAATTTACTGCTCATGGAATTTACTCGCACACAAGTACACAGATATGATTTTTCAAACCATTTTGTTTAGGCATTGCATGTATATGTAGTTCAAATTTGAATTACGGTCAATAAATGGTTATAAAATCACTTAAATGTCTTTAAAAGGTCAAATGACCCCTACAATTTTTAAAAATTTGACATTACGTTTGAAGTAGTGCACGTTAGACGTAGAAAAAAATTGAAGGGTGTAAGAGGAAGCTATCTCCCGTTAGTCATCAAACATGCATTCTTCCCTCTCGGAACCACGAGCCTTCTAGTGAGTTGCTCCGGTTTGTGAGGGGTGTGTGTTCAAACTTTCGTCAAACAGGCCAATTTTTTTACCACATCATCTTGGTGGCATGACATTATATCGACCAAGGTTTCATGTTTTTCTGATCATTTTTTTAATTTTTTGGAATTAAAATGCCATGGCACTCCATGCATGTGCCCATGCCTTGAGACCAATATGATTGAAAATTCCTTCTAATTTATTGCACATGGAATTAAGTCGCACACAAGTACACAAAAATATGATTTTTCAAACCGTTTTGGTTAGGTGTTGCATGTACATGTAGTTCAGATTTGAATTACAGTCATTAAATGGTTAGAAAATCACTTAAATGTCTTTAAAAGGTCAAATGACCCCTCAAATTTTCCAAATTTTCACATGACAGTTGTATTAGTGCATGTTAAACATAGAAACAAAATTGAAGACCATAAGAGGAAGCTATCTCCTGTCCGTCGTCAAACATGCATTGTTCCCTATCGGAACCACGAACCTTTTAGTGAGTTGCTCCGGTTTGTGAGGGTTGTGTGTCCAAACTTTTGTCGAACATGCCAATTTCTTTACCACATCATCTTGGTGGCATGACATTACATCAACCAAGGTTTCATGTTTTGCTAATCATTTTGTTATTTTTTGGAATTAAAATGCCATGTCAATCCATGCATACGTATGCATGTGTCCGTGTCGTGAGACCAATATGTTTGAATATTCCTTCTAATTTACTACACATGGAATTAACTCGCACACAAGTACACGAATATGATTTTTCAAACCGTTTTGGTAAGGCGTTGCATGTAGATGTAGTTCAAATTTGAATTACGGGCATTAAATGGATAGAAAATCACTTAAATGTCTTTAAAAGGTCGAATGACCCCTAGAATTTTCCAAAATTTCACATTACAATTGTGGTAGTGCACGTTAGACGTAGAAAAAAAATGAAGGGTGTAAGAGAAAGCTATCTCCCGTTCGTCATTAAACATGCATTCTTCCCTCTCGGAACCACGAGCCTTCTAGTGAGTTGCTCCGGTTTGTGAGAGGTGTGTGTCCAAACTTTCGTCAAACATGCCAATTTCTTTACCACATCATCTTGGTGGCATGAGATTACATCAACCAAGGTTTCATGTGTTTCTGATTTTTTTGGGAATTAAAATGCCATGTCACTCCATGCATACGTATTCAAGTGTCCATGTCGTGAGAAAAATTTGTTTGAAAATTCCTTCTAATTTACTACAAATGGAATAAACTCGCACACAAGTACACAAATATGATTTTTCAAACCGTTTTGGTTAGGCATTGCATGTAGATGTAGTTCAAATTTGAATTAAGGTCATTAAATGGCTAAATATCACTTAAATGTCTTTAAAAGGTCAAATGACCCCTAGAATTTTCTAAAATTTCACATTACAGTTGTAGTAGTGCACGTTAGACGTAGAAAAATATTGAAGGCCGTACGAGGACGCTATCTCCCGTTCGTCATCAAACATGCATTATTCCCTCTCGGAACCACGAGCCTTTTAGTGAGTTGCTCTAGTTTGTGAGGGGTGTGTGTCCAAACTTTCGTCAAACAGGCCAATTTTTTTACCACATCATCTTGGTGGCATGACATTAAATCAAGTAAGATTTCATGTTTTTTGATCATTTTTTTAATTTTTTGGAATTAAAATGCCATGGCACTCCATGCATGTGCCCATGCCTTGAGAGCAATATGTTTGAAAATTCCCTCTAATTTACTGCACATGGAATTAACTCGCACGCAATTACACAAAAATATGATTTTTCGAACCGTTTTGGTTAGGTGTTGCATGATGATGTAGTTGAAATTTGAATTACGGTCATTAAATGGTTAGAAAATCACTTAAATGTCTTTAAAAGGTCAAATGACCCCAGCAATTTTCCAAATTTTCACATGACTGTTGTATTAGTGCACGTTAAACGTAGAAAAATTTTTGAAGACCATAAGAGGAAGCTATCTCCCGTTCGTCAACAAACATGCATTGTTCCCTCTCGGAACTATGAACATTTTAGTGAGTGGCTCTGGTTTGTGAGGGGTGTGTGTCCAAACTTTCGTCAAACATGCCAAGTAATTTACCACATCATCTTGGTGGCATGACATTACATCAACCAAGGTTTCATGTTTTTCTGATCATAATTTTTATTTCTTGGAATTAAAATGCCATGTCACTCCATGCATACGTATGCATGTGTCCATGTCGTGAGACCAATATGTTTGAAAATTCCATCTAATTTACTGCACATGGAACTAACTCGCACACAAGTACATAGATATGATTTTTCAAACCATTTTGTTTAGGTGTTGCATGTAGATGTAGTTCAAATATGAATTACAATCAATAAATGGTTAGAAAATCACTTAACTGTCTTTAAAAGGTCAAATGACCCCTAGAATTTTCCAAAATTTTACATTACAGTTGTAGTAGTGCACGTTAGATGTAGGAAAAAATTGAAGGGCGTAAGAGGAAGCTATCTCCCATTCGTCATCAAACATGCATTCTTCCCTCTCGGAACCACGAGCATTCTAGTGAGTTTCTCCGGTTTGTGAGGGGTGTGTGTCCAAACTTTCGTCAAACATGCCAATTTCTTTACCACATCATCTTGGTGGCATGAAATTACATCAACCAAGGTTTCATGTGTTTCTGATTTTTTTTGGGAATTAAAATGCCATGTCACTCCATGCATACGTATTCAAGTGTCCATGTCGTGAGACAAATTTGTTTGAAAATTCCATCTAATTTACTACACATGGAATTAAGTCGCACACAAGTACACAAATATGATTTTTCAAACCGTTTTGGTTAGACGTTTCATGTAGATGTAGTTCAAATTTGAGTTAAGGCCATTAAATGGCTAATAATCACTTAAATGTCTTTAAAAGGTCAAATGGCCCCTAGAATTTTCAAAAAATTCACATTACAGTTGTACTAGTGCACGTTAGACATCAAACATGCATTGTTCCCTCTCGGAACCACGAGCCTTTTAGTGAGTTGCACTGGTTTGTGAGGGGTGTGTGTCCAAACTTTCGTCAAACAGGCCAATTTTTTACCACATCATCTTGGTGGAATGACATTAAATCAAGTAAGGTTTCATGTTTTCTGATCATTTTTTAACTTTTTGGAATTAAAATGCCATGGCACTCCATGCATGTGCCCATGCCTTGAGACCAATATGATTGAAAATTCCTTCTAATTTACTGCACATGGAATTAACTCGCACGAAAGTACACAAAAATATGTTTTTTCAAACCGTTATGCATGTGTCCATGTGTAAGACAAATATGTTTGAAAATTCCTTCTAATTTACTGCACATGGAATTAACTCGCACACAAGTACACAAATATGATTTTTCAAACCGTTATGGTTAGCCGTTGCATGTAGATGTAGTTCAAATTTGAATTACGGTCATTAAATGGCTAGAAAATCACTTAAATGTCTTTAAAAGGTCAAATGACCCCCTAGAATTTTCCAAAATTTCACATTCAGTTGTAGTAGTGCATGTTAAACGTAGAAAAATTGAAGGCCGTAAGAGGAAGCTATCTCCGTTCATTCAAACATGCATTGTTCCCTCTTCGGAACACGAGCCTTCTAGTGAGTTGCTCCGGTTTGTGAGGGGTGTGTCCAAATTTTTTACCACATCATCTTGGTGGCATGACATTACACAACCAAGGTTTCATGTGTTTCTGATATTTTTTAAATTTTTTGAATTAAAATGCCAAGCACTCCATGCATACATATGCATGTGTCCATGTCGTGAGACAAATATGTTTGAAAATTCCTTCTAATTTACTGCACATGGAATTAACTCGCACACAAGTACACAAATATGATTTTTCAAACGCTATGGTTAGCCGTTGCATGTAGACATGTAGTTCAAATTTCAATTCCTGGTCATTAAATGGCTAGAAAATCACTTAAATGTCTTTAAAAGGTCAAATGACCCCTAGAATTGTAGTAGTGCATGTTAAACGTAGAAAAATTGAAGGCCGTAAGAGGAAGCTATCTCCCGTTCGATCATCAATCATGCATGTTCTCTCTCGGAACCACGAGCCTTCTAGTGAGTTGCTCCGGTTTGTGAGGGGTGTGTGTCAAACTTTCGTCAAACATGCCAAATTTTTTACCACATCATCTTGGTGGCATGACATTACATCAACCAAGGTTTCATGTGTTTCTGATATTTTTTAAATTTTTTGAATTAAAATGCCATAGCACTCCATGCATACATATGCATGTGTCCATGTCGTGAGACAAATATGTTTGAAAATTCCTTCTAATTTACTGCACATGGAATTAACTCGCACACAAGTACACAAATATGATTTTTCAAGTGTTATGGTTAGCCGTTGCATGTAGATGTAGTTCAAATTTGAATTACGGTCATTAAATGGCTAGAAAATCACTTAAATGTCTTTAAAAGGTCAAATGACCCCTAGAATTTTCCAAAATTTCACATTACAGTTGTAGTAGTGCATGTTAAACGTAGAAAAATTGAAGGCCGTAAGAGGAAGCTATCTCCCGTTCTCATCAAACATGCATTGTTCCCTCTCGGAACCACGAGCCTTCTAGTGAGTTGCTCCGGTTTGTGAGGGGTGTGTGTCCAAACTTTCGTCAAACATGCCAAATTTTTTACCACATCATCTTGGTGGCATGACATTACATAAACCAAGGTTTCATGTGTTTCTGATATTTTTTAAATTTTTTGAATCTAAAATGCCAAGCACTCCATGCATACATATGCATGTGTCCATGTCGTGAGACAAATATGTTTGAAAATTCCTTCTAATTTACTGCACATGGAATTAACTCGCACACAAGTACAAAATATGATTTTTCAAACTGTTATGGTTAGCCGTTGCATGTAGATGTAGTTCAAATTTGAATTATGGTCATTAAATGGCTAGAAAATCACTTAAATGTCTTTAAAAGGTCAAATGACCCCCTAGAATTTTCCAAAATTTCACATTTCAGTTGTAGTAGTGCATGTTAAACGTAGGAAAAATTGAAGGCCGTAAGAGGAAGCTATCTCCCGTTCATCATCAAACATGCATTGTTCCCTTCGGAACCACGAGCCTTCTAGTGAGTTGCTCCGGTTTGTGAGGGGTGTGTGTCCAACTTTCGTCAAACATGCCAAATTTTTACCACATCATCTTGGTGGCTTGACATTACAGCAACCAAGGTTTCATGTGTTTCTGATATTTTTTAATTTTTTGGAATTAAAATGCCATGGCACACCAGGCATACATATGCATGTGTCCTTGTCGTGAGACAAATATGTTTGAAAATTCCTTCTAATTTACTGCACATGGAATTAACTCGCACACAAGTACACAAATATGATTTTTCAAACTGTTATGGTTAGCCGTTGCATGTAGATGTAGTTCAAATTTGAATTACGGTCATTAAATGGCTAGAAAATCACTTAAATGTCTTTAAAAGGTCAAATCGACCCCTAGAATTTTCCAAAATTTCACATTACAGTTGTAGTAGTGCATGTTAAACGTAGAAAAATTGAAGGCCGTAAGAGGAAGCTATCTCCCGTCGTCATCAAACATGCATTGTTCCCTTCGGAACCACGAGCCTTCTAGTGAGTTGCTCCGGTTTGTGAGGGGTGTGTGTCCAACTTTCGTCAAACATGCCAAATTTTTTACCACATCATCTTGGTGGCATGACATTACATCAACCAAGGTTTCATGTGTTTCTGATATTTTTTAAATTTTTTGAATTAAAATGCCATAGCACTCCATGCATACATATGCATGTGTCCATGTCGTGAGACAAATATGTTTGAAAATTCCTTCTAATTTACTGCACATGGAATTAACTCGCACACAAGTACACAAATATGATTTTTCAAACCGTTATGGTTAGCCGTTGCATGTAGATGTAGTTCAAATTTGAATTACGGTCATTAAATGGCTAGAAAATCACTTAAATGTCTTTAAAAGGTCAAATGACCCCTAGAAGTTGTAGTAGTGCATGTTAAACGTAGAAAAATTGAAGGCCGTAAGAGGAAGCTATCTCCCGTTCGTCATCAAACATGCATTGTTCTCTCTCGGAACCACGAGCCTTCTAGTGAGTTGCTCCGGTTTGTGAGGGGTGTGTGTCCAAACTTTCGTCAAACATGCCAAATTTTACCACATCATCTTGGTGGCATGACATTACAAACCAAGGTTTCATGTGTTTCTGATATTTTTTAAATTTTTTGAATTAAAATGCCATAGCACTCCATGCATACATATGCATGTGTCCATGTCGTGAGACAAATATGTTTGAAAATTCCTTCTAATTTACTGCACATGGAATTAACTCGCACACAAGTACACAAATATGATTTTTCAAACGTTATGGTTAGCCGTTGCATGTAGATGTAGTTCAAATTTGAATTACGGTCATTAAATGGCTAGAAAATCACTTAAATGTCTTTAAAAGGTCAAATGACCCCTAGAATTTTCCAAAATTTCACATTACAGTTGTAGTAGTGCATGTTAAACGTAGAAAAATTGAAGGCCAGTAAGAGGAAGCTATCTCCCGTTCGTCATCAAACATGCATTGTTCCCTCTCGGAACCACGAGCCTTCTAGTGAGTTGCTCCGGTTTGTGAGGGGTGTGTGTCCAAACTTTCGTCAAACATGCCAAATTTTTTACCACATCATCTTGGTGGCATGACATTACATCAACCAAGGTTTCATGTGTTTCTGATATTTTTTAATTTTTTGAATTAAAATGCCATAAACTCCAATGCATACATATGCATGTGTCCATGTCGTGAGACAAATATGTTTGAAAATTCCTTCTAATTTACTGCACATGGAATTAACTCGCACACAAGTACACAAATATGATTTTTCAAACTGTTATGGTTAGCCGTTGCATGTAGATGTATTTCAAATTTAATTATGGTCATTAAATGGCTAGAAAATCACTTAAATGTCTTTAAAAGGTCAAATGCCCCCTAGAATTTTCCAAAATTTCACATTTCAGTTGTAGTAGTGCATGTTAAACGTAGGAAAAATTGAAGGCCGTAAGAGGAAGCTATCTCCCGTTCATCATCAAACATGCATTGTTCTCAGAACCACGAGCCTTCTAGTGAGTTGCTCCGGTTTGTGAGGGGTGTGTCCAACTTTCGTCAAACATGCCAAATTTTTTACCACATCATCTTGGTGGCATGACATTACAGCAACCAAGGTTTCATGTGTTTCTGATATTTTTTAATTTTTTGAATTAAAATGCCAATGGCACTCCAGCATACATATGCATGTGTCCATGTCGTGAAGACAAATATGTTTGAAAATTCCTTCTAATTTACTGCACATGGAATTAACTCGCACACAAGTACACAAATATGATTTTTCAAACCGTTATGGTTAGCCGTTGCATGTAGATGTAGTTCAAATTTGAATTACGGTCATTAAATGGCTAGAAAATCACTTAAATGTCTTTAAAAGGTCAAATGACCCCCTAGAATTTTCCAAAATTTCACATTTCAGTTGTAGTAGTGCATGTTAAACGTAGGAAAAATTGAAGGCCGTAAGAGGAAGCTATCTCCCGTTCGTCATCAAACATGCATTGTTCCCTCTCGGAACACGAGCCTTCTAGTGAGTTGCTCCGGTTTGTGAGGGGTGTGTCCAAATTTTTTACCACATCATCTTGGTGGCATGACATTACAGCAACCAAGGTTTCATGTGTTTCTGATATTTTTTAAATTTTTTGAATTAAAATGCCAAGCACTCCATGCATACATATGCATGTGTCCATGTCGTGAGACAAATATGTTTGAAAATTCCTTCTAATTTACTGCACATGGAATTAACTCGCACACAAGTACACAAATATGATTTTTCAAACCGTTATGGTTAGCCGTTGCATGTAGATGTAGTTCAAATTTCAATTACGGTCATTAAATGGCTAGAAAATCACTTAAATGTCTTTAAAAGGTCAAATGACCCCTAGAAGTTGTAGTAGTGCATGTTAAACGTAGAAAAATTGAAGGCCGTAAGAGGAAGCTATCTCCCGTTCGTCATCAAACATGCATTGTTCTCTCTCGGAACCACGAGCCTTCTAGTGAGTTGCTCCGGTTTGTGAGGGGTGTGTGTCCAACTTTCGTCAAACATGCCAAATTTTACCACATCATCTTGGTGGCATGACATTACATCAACCAAGGTTTCATGTGTTTCTGATATTTTTTAAATTTTTGAAATTAAAATGCCATAGCACTCCATGCATACATATGCATGTGTCCATGTCGTGAGACAAATATGTTTGAAAATTCCTTCTAATTTACTGCACATGGAATTAACTCGCACACAAGTACACAAATATGATTTTTCAAACGTTATGGTTAGCCGTTGCATGTAGATGTAGTTCAAATTTGAATTACGGTCATTAAATGGCTAGAAAATCACTTAAATGTCTTTAAAAGGTCAAATGACCCCTAGAATTTTCCAAAATTTCACATTACAGTTGTAGTAGTGCATGTTAAACGTAGAAAAAATTGAAGGCCAGTAAGAGGAAGCTATCTCCCGTTCGTCATCAAACATGCATTGTTCCCTCTTCGGAACCACGAGCCTTCTAGTGAGTTGCTCCGGTTTGTGAGGGGTGTGTGTCCAAACTTTCGTCAAACATGCCAAATTTTTTTACCACATCATCTTGGTGGCATGACATTACATCAACCAAGGTTTCATGTGTTTCTGATATTTTTTAAATTTTTTGAAATTAAAATGCCATAAACTCCATGCATACATATGCATGTGTCCATGTCGTGAGACAAATATGTTTGAAAATTCCTTCTAATTTACTGCACATGGAATTAACTCGCACACAAGTACACAAATATGATTTTTCAAACTGTTATGGTTAGCCGTTGCATGTAGATGTATTTTCAAATTTAATTACGGTCATTAAATGGCTAGAAAATCACTTAAATGTCTTTAAAAGGTCAAATGCCCCCTAGAATTTTCCAAAATTTCACATTTCAGTTGTAGTAGTGCATGTTAAACGTAGGAAAAATTGAAGGCCGTAAGAGGAAGCTATCTCCCGTTCATCATCAAACATGCATTGTTCCCTCTCGAACCACGAGCCTTCTAGTGAGTTGCTCCGGTTTGTGAGGGGTGTGTCCAACTTTCGTCAAACATGCCAAATTTTTTTACCACATCATCTTGGTGGCTTGACATTACAGCAACCAAGGTTTCATGTGTTTCTGATATTTTTTAATTTTTTGAATTAAAATGCAATGGCACTCCAGAATACATATGCATGTGTCCATGTGAAGACAAATATGTTTGAAAATTCCTTCTAATTTACTGCACATGGAATTAACTCGCACACAAGTACACAAAATATGATTTTTCAAACCGTTATGGTTAGCCGTTGCATGTAGATGTAGTTCAAATTTAATTACGGTCATTAAATGGCTAGAAAATCACTTAAATGTCTTTAAAAGGTCAAATGACCCCTAGAATTTTCCAAAATTTCACATTTCGGCGGATTTCTTAAAATTATGTGTACTTAGACTTTGTTTTTAATGCTGGTCTTTTGTTAGAACAATGTTTAGGTCAACTGGCTCTGTTTAATTACTAAAATTGCTTGATTCAGTAAGTGTGGTCTGTCTGTTGTACGCTCTTTTGTGTGCCCAAATTAGCAAGCGATGTTAAATTATGCAATGACGTACCCGAGGAAATTTCCACCAAAATTTGAATTATCAAACTCATCCCATGTGCGTAAAGCAGAAGAATCGTTTGCGATGCACACAATCGTTCAAAGTGAATGGTCCGGCGGCACCGCACGCAAAGTTTCCCTCCACATTTCCAAATTTTGGCCTACCGCCAAAATATCTACCCCCACCCCCCTTCCCCACCCCTTTTCTCCCCGACCACAAGTCATATTTCCCCTATTTCCTCCTTCCTTCCTTCCTTGCTAAGCTATAGCCGCTTCCTCTCTCTCGCCATCTAGCATCCTACCGATGGGGTCGCCATGGTCTTCTTCAAATACCTCTCTAGTGGTTCCTCCTCCGGCGACGACTCCTTCACCACCTGGGTATGCCTCTCTTCTCTCTCTCGGGCTATGACTTGGAATGAAGGAGTTTTACCCGGCGGTCGATTTGAGTCATTTCTTCCTCTTGTAGCTCACTAGGACCATCAGTGGCAACGAATGGAGCAGGGTGGCTGAAGATCTATCTGCTTGTTGTCACCATCAATCTCCATGCGTGAAGCTAGTTGCGTTTGATTCTGTGGAAAGTGCGAGGAAGTTTCTGGCATGTGCAGAGAAGGTTAGGCCCTCTTTCGTTGTTACAAATCATTAGTTAGATGTGATTCAGACACTGTCACGGTCCCAACCTATTCATACCACACCTTCAACCAAACGCGTCCTAAGATAGTGTCACAATTTGTACCTAGTATCTTAAATTGTTGCCATCTCATAATCGGTGCCATTAGAAAATTATTTGGCGCTGCTTCAGCAGTTTGTGCAGCCAACTTTGGTCCACACATCTGAGCAGCCAAGCAGTAAAATACTAAATCTTTATGGCACGGAGGAACTGGGCATCAGAGATGTAGCAACAGTTGTCTTTACCCCATTTTTGTCATACATAGTGGACGGCCCTAGTGCTATTAGTTATATGTTACTAAATTTGTGCATGTACACACCTGTTAGTATCAATTTGTTGTCATCCAAACACTGTCCCTATGCTGTTGCAGTTATATTTACCTTCCTCATAAAATGTTCAATTGTTATTTATTGTACATGAGTAAGAACTTGTAGCGTGGTTGTAGTTAATTATAGCTTCTGATGTTCCAGAATTTGGTTGTTGTCTCAGTACCAATTATTTCATTTGCACATTGATCTTTTTGAGAAGATATGTCATAATTAACATGTTTCTTCAGTTTTTCAAGATAAGCATTGGTGATTTTCTATGTTGCTATAAACCCATTTCCCCTACAATTGCTACTGATCTAGTTTTAAATATTATAGGATGAACGGAAGTGTTCTTACTTGGAGTGGGTTGATCAAAAGTGGCCACAGTCTTTGAAGATGTGCCTTGCGAAGCTCTGGAGCATGTATGAGGAAGAGAACAGACGTAGGCTTAGAGAAACTGTTGTCAACGCTGAAGAATATTTGAAGATGCGGGATAAAAAGTTGAAGGTGGGGAATGAGCTTAGATTTTTTAAATCAGACTTTGCTAAGATGGTGTTGGCGAAGGAGGAGGCACTTTCCCAGTTGGCCGTGCAAAACAGGTTCTTAGTAAACTGAAAGCAACGGTGGATAAGACAAGCCTGGATGATCTCGATTAGGGAAATGGATATATTGTTTTTATTAAGTTGAACTAGCTATATGTTGTGTTGTGCTGTTTTCATGTAGCTACCGTATTGTGATGTTATAATATATTTATGTGCCTGATATGAAATTGGCAAACAGCTGTTCGATATGAAATGTGAATTTGTGTAATACTAGAATTATTAATTGTAAACTAATAAACCTGCTAAATGTCTCATGGACCTTTGCAAACTGTTCTGGCAGTAAAAGCGCTTGCGATGGATAGCCCAATGCCACATAGTTTTCTTCATCAAATCGTGTGTGATATAGTTGATAAAAGCAAATAGTTAACCAAGGCAGACCGTGTGTGATAGTTACAGCTTTCACACACGAGCCTACACATAAAATTGTGTGGGATGTACGTACGAACGGAAACCTTTTCCCTGGATTGACTGTGTGGGATGTACATAAGAAGAGAAATGTATTCATTTGATTGACTGTGTGTGATATACATATGAAAGGAAATGTTTTTCTAGGATTCACCGTGTGGGATGTACATACCTACGGAAATGATTGTGTTTTGATGCCTCGCCCGATCGCACACGGCCCCAGCCTGTGTCCCAGGAGGGCCTATCCCTGACGATTTTTGGGTCGTGTGGGAAGGACCCCCCTATCGCCCACACTCACTTGGCGACTGCTACCTCTTGAGCATTGCGTTGGTTTTCCCTTGAAGAGGAAAGAGTGATGCAGCAAAGTAGCATAAGTATTTCCCTTAGTTTTTGACAACCAAGGTATCAATCCAGTAGGAGACTACACGCAAGTCCCTCCACTACAAAAAAAGACATCCGTGACATTTCGGGCCGAATGAATTTTTCTCTCTCTCATAAATATGACACTTCTATGACGATAATTGTGACAAAACCCGGTATCATCATAGATGTGGTGGGCTCCTACTTCTATGACAAAAAATCATGACAGAAAATGGGTTTTTCGTCCTGGGCGGGCCGGAGACGCAACTGCATGACATTCTTTGGGCCGTCCATGACGGAAAAAACCGTGGTAGAAGCGAGGGAGAGGAAAATTTCGGGGAGTTCCCGGTTATGGTGGGAGGTCGGGGCCGAGCGATGCGTGTTCCTCTCATACACGTGCGTGCATGTGTGTGAGGCGTTGGCTCTAACTAAACCCGAGCGAGGCGTTGGGCTCTAACTGAACCCGAGCGATTGCACTGCAGGCTACGCGTTACTGAACCCAAGCGATCGATCGAGGGTTGTTAACTGAACCCGATCGAGCGATTCCTTCGCTACTGATGCTAACTGTAGCCGATCGATTGGATGAACAGTGAGTGTTGCGGGGGGGGGGGGGGGGGGGGGGGTGGATGAACAGTGAGTGGTGGTGTTGCCTTTGGATGAACAGGACCCCGTGGTGTGGAGGGCTGGATGAACAGTAGACAGTGGAGGGGTGCCCGTGGAGGGGTGGTTGAATAGGACCCCGTGGTGTGGAGGGCTGGATGAACAATAGACGGTGGAGGGGTGGTTGAACAGTAGCCGGTGGAGTAGCGCGCGGTGGAGGCTGGATGAACAGGAGCCCGTGGAGGCTGGAGGAGGTCGACGGTGGAGATGAACAGTATCCCGTGGAGTCCCGTTTTGCGGTACGCCACACCACTCCTGATGAACAGGACCCCCATTTCGACTATAGGAGGTCTGTTTCGTCCGTTTTGCGGTATGCCACACCCCTCCCAATCAACAGGACCCCCGTTTCAACCGTAGGAGGTCCGTTTCCTCCATTTTGCGGTACGCCACACCCCTCTCGATCAACAGGACCCCCGTTTCGACCGTAGGAGGTCCGTTTCCTCCGTTCTGCGATACGCCAGACCTTGTTTCCATCGCCTGTTCCGCCCAAGCCCTACTAATGAACATGACCACGCATTCCGTTTCGACCCAGCCGGTTGGCTCCCACGTGTTCCGTTGCCTCTCGATGAACACGACGCATTTCGTTGCCTCCCGATGAACATGACGCATTCCTTTGCCTCCCCATGAATACGCCACATTCCATTGCCTCCCCATGAACATGACACATTCTGTTGCCTCCCCATGAACACGACGACGACACTGTTTCTCCGTTCCAACCCAGGAGGGCCTATCCTTGACGATTTCTAGATCGTGTGGGAAGGACCCCCCTATCACCCACACTCACTTGGCGACTGCTACCTCTTGAGCATTGCGTTGGTTTTCCCTTGAAGAGGAAAGAGTGATGCAGCAAAGTAGCGTAAGTATTTCCCTTAGTTTTTGACAAACAAGGTATCAATCCAGTAGGAGACTACACGCAAGTCCCTCCACTACAAAAAAAGACACATCCGTGACATTTTGGGCCGAACGAATTTTTTTCTCTCTCATACATATGACACTTCTATGACGATAATTGTGACAAAACCCGGTATCATCATAGATGTGGTGGGCTCCTACTTCTATGACAAAAAATCATGACAGAAAATGGGTTTTTCATCCTGGGCGGGCCGGAGACGCAACTGCATGACATTCTTTGGGCCGTCCATGACGGAAAAAACCGTGGTAGAAGCGAGGGAGAGGAAAATTTCGGGGAGTTCCCGATTATGGTGGGAGGTCGGGGCCGAGCGATGCGCGTTCCTCTTGTACACGTACGCGCATGTGTGTGAGGCGTTGGCTCTAACTGAACCCGAGCGAGGCGTTGGGCTCTAACGGAACCCGAGCGATTGCACTGCAGGCTACGCGTTACTGAACCCAAGCGATCGATCGAGGGTTGTTAACTGAACCCGATCGAGCGATTCCTTCGCTACTGCTGCTAACTGTAGCCGATCGATTGGATGAACAGTGAGTGTTGCGGGGGGGGGGGGGGGGGGGGGGGGGGGGGGGGGTGGATGAACAGTGAGCGGTGGTGTTGCCTTTGGATGAACAGGACCCCGTGGTGTGGAGGGCTGGATGAACAGTAGACGATGGAGGGGTGCCCGTGGAGGGGTGGTTGAATAGGACCCCGTGGTGTGGAGGGCTGGATGAACAATAGACGGTGGGGGGTGGTTGAACAGTAGCCGGTGGAGTAGCGTGCGGTGGAGGCTGGATGAACAGGAGCCCGTGGAGGCTGGAGGAGGTCGACGGTGGAGATGAACAGTATCCCGTGGAGTCCCGTTTTGCGGTACGCCACAGTACTCCTGATGAACAGGACCCCCGTTTCGACTGTAGGAGGTCTGTTTCGTCCGTTTTGCGGTATGCCACACCCCTCCCAATCAACAGGACCCCTGTTACAACCGTAGTAGGTCTGTTTCCTCCATTTTGCGGTACGCCACACCCCTCCCGATCAACAGGACCCCCGTTTCGACCGTAGGAGGTCCGTTTCCTCCGTTCTGTGATACGCCAGACCTCGTTTCCATCGCCTGTTCCGCCCAAGCCCTACTAATGAACATGACCACGCATTCCGTTCCGACCCAGCCGGTTGGCTCCCACGTGTTCAGTTGCCTCTCGATGAACACGACGCATTCCGTTGCCTCCCGATGAACACGACGCATTCCTTTGCCTCCCCATGAATACGCCACATTCCATTGCCTCCCCATGAACATGACACATTCTGTTGCCTCCCCATGAACACGACGACGACGCTGTTTCTCCGTTCCAACCCAGCCATGTACACGAGCCCTGGCCGTACGTATGCGCGAGTAGGCGTTCGAGACCCTGCCCGTTTGTACACATACGTGGTTGTATTTTCTTTCTTGCACCCTGGCCGATGTGGGTACGTGTGCGCCTCTACTACG
Source organism: Triticum urartu (assembly GCF_003073215.2). NCBI lineage: Eukaryota > Viridiplantae > Streptophyta > Magnoliopsida > Poales > Poaceae > Triticum > Triticum urartu. The sequence goes on along the minus strand of NC_053024.1, from coordinate 175,624,705 downwards.
ACACGTGCGCGCCTCTACTACGACACGTGAGCGCCTCTACATCGACCAGTATGTACGTACACGTTCACGACCTGAATGACAAAGCTACATACGCTTTGACCAGGTGGGTCCCGACTGTCAGGCACTTCCTTGCCTGCGAAGATGTAGCTGGTGGGTCCCAACAGTCAGGGGGGCGAATTGTTTTTTTTGCCCGGACGCACTTCCTTGCGTGCGAAGGTGTAGCTGGTGGGTCCCAGCAGTCGGGGGCGAATCATTTTTTTTCGAACGCACTTCCTTGCGTGCGAATATGTAGTTGGTGGGTCCCAGCAGTCAGGGGGGCGAATAATTTTTTCCCGGATGCACTTCCTTGCGTGCGAAGATGTAGCTCGTGGGTCCCAGCAGTCAGGGGGCGAATCATTTTTTTGCAAAATACGGTGGCCCGTCCGGTGGGTCCCCGCTGTCAGGTGGAGGAATAATTATTTTGCACGTAATAAGGAGGCACTTCCTTGCGGCTGCCGTGGACCCAGCTGTCAGCCTCTCCACGTACAGTCCACGTCCGATTGAAGTCGTTCCTTGACCACGTTGACCATGCCGCGCCGAGAGCACCAGGGAGATGGACGACGGCAAGGCCTAGGAAGGGGACGACACAGAGCCGGGGAAGACACTACAGTGGATGCACACGTGGAGAGGAGTACGAGGGTTCACTGGTTCGGCTGCCCTGCCGTCGCCGCAGAATAACAGTGTCAGGACCGGGTTTTCGGGATATTAATTTCCCAAAAGCGGCCCTTGTGCTCACCAGCCCCAGGATTACTGTTAACTGATGAGACACCAACTTGTTACAGAAACTCCAAGCAAACTACAAAATATGTAGTACAATACCATTCTGGCCTATGGGTACAACAATTGGTTTCTAGTGGTTGATGGCGGAAGCGGTTTGCGGATCATCAGTGTCTATGGGACTCCATTTCCCACAGGAACAGCTGACCAGGATAACTCCTATCTTCGCAAGGCTGCTATCTCCATTGCGTAGGTTCCGGGGCTGTCATCGCAACGTTCCTTTCCACACAAGAAATCCGGCCAAGACAATAGCCAGGGACAAGCCAGTGAGTACTTTGAATGTACTCGCAAACATTAAGAACACAGGTATAATATAGCCATTGATAATCCTGCTTTGAAATATTCTATGATTACTCCGTCAGTCATAAATGAAGCTCATGATGCATGCAAGCAGGTTAATCATGTCATATATGAATATGCAATCAGCTAGTAGAAATAGAATGCACCGATCGGGTGACTGAAGCGACGCTTTGAAAGGATAACAATATAAAGTATGCCTCAGTCGGGCGTCTAAGAGACACCACATAAAGGGCTTATAAGTAGATGAAACGACAAACATGCCACAGTCGGGCGTCTGAGAGACACCACATAAAGGGCTTATAAGTAAATGAAATGAAAAACATGCCACAGTCGGGCATCTGAGCGACACCGCATAAAGGGCTTATAAGCAAATGAAATGACAAGCATGCCACAGTCGGGCGTGTGAGCGACACCACATAAAGAGCTTATATAAGAATAGTCACAGTGAATATCCAGGAGGTAGAACCGTCCCAGGGATACTCAATAATCCAAATAACATAAATGATTAGTCCATAATAATAGTAATCATAATCATCATACGTCACAAGTTATGATCCATGTTTTGGTTTAGTAGTTTCTCCTCCGAACACCGACACTAAGACCGACACTTGACCCATCCCAGACTGTAGTCCTTAACCATGGACACGGCTATTTGAATAGGTATAATATCTCTGAAGAGGGTGTACTCTTTACCCACGAGTAACGGATTTACTTAGTACATCGGGACTAATTCCGTCCATGGTCTTTTGATTGAAAACACACCTGACCGCACACACTAGCCTAACTCACAAGTGTCTGGAATCACCCTTGACACCTGTTAAGCAAAACTCTAAGTGGGGAGGCTACAACCTCGACTAGCATGGGATCACAAAACTTATTCCGCGCGCAAACTGGGGGAGCTACCCCCTTCGGCTACAACCGAAAACACCACCCATGCCCCCGGACCCGGATGACTGCTTTAAAATCCAGGCCATGGAACCCTCATCGCGTCCTCTCTGTACGGTGTGTGCTAGAGGGGGTTGACAACTTACTGAACCATACCCTACCTGCGGGCAGGACAAGTGGCAGCAACGAACAAGTATGGGGGTTACTGGAACAAGACTCGATCTACGGCCGACTCAGGAGCTTAAGTATCCTGCATGAATTAGCTCAAGGATAATATTTCACACCCAATCAGACACAACCACCACTCATCATACCTCCCCCTGCCCCACCAGTCATAACCGCCTCGACGAGGACAAGCTCGTGTCTACCCAAGACAGAGACTTTCCCGGATCCTTCCCGGTAGGCATGAGAGGCATATGAGGGTGATTGCTATCACAAGTATGTCCATTTCCAACAGCAAAAATTTCCATCTTTGCACTCAAAGCGTATGATCATATTGTCACAAACACATAACGGATACTCCGTGTCATGGTGGTGTTGTAACTGTATCAAACATCACACGATAATATTGTGCCTGAGTTCCGAATTGCTTGCCTTCAAGGTGTGGAGAGGTGAGGTGCCCTCCAAAACTTTTGAAAGTTATATCTCCCTTCCAAATTCCTATTTTCAAAATATTCAAATAACACATACTTCAAAAACAGTACAAAAAGTTGTCCTAATTATTTTTGAAATAAATCTTAAAATAAACTAGGTGAAATTTGAGAGAGGTAGGAAAAAGAATCAATTCATTTGGAGTTTTATTTAAAAAGATATAGCCAGTCAAAGTTTCAGTCAAACTCTGTTTTTAAAATAACACAGAAAAAGAAAACGTTTCGATGAGAATACGCTTTCAGGGTAGGGAGACGTACTTTGGCTGTTTGCGTTTTCACTTAAAACACGCGGGCGGGGCTGGGTCGCTGACAGTGGGTCCAGGGGGCCGCCCACTGGTAAGGTTTGACCAGTCCTCTCTCCCTCCTCTTCCTCTGCCCGAACGGAGGCGAGGCTCCGGCGATCAACACCGGCGAACGGCGGCTCCCCGCGGGCTCCAGAGGGTCGGGATGGATCTGCAAGACCGGTGCGGTCCTCCCGGTGGTCATTGGGTCGGCGGGGGTGGAGGGAATCGCCGGCGACGAGCTCCGCGGTGGATGAAGCTTCGAGTGAAATTGGGGTATTGGGCTACGGTGGGTTTTGATCGCGTTTGAGGGGTTGGGCAGCTCCGCGAGGTTGAGGGGAGTCGAGTGGTGGTGCTAGATGGACGCGAGGGGCTCGGGTTGTGACGCACGGCACCGGAACGAGGCGGAGGCCGCACTGATCGGAGACGGGGAAGAAAGCTTCCCGCCGTCGATTGCTGGCCGTGGTAACTCTATAGAGGTGGCTTGAGGTCGCCTGAATGCTTAGTCAAACTCGGGGTTCCCTTTTATAGGCGGCCAAGGTCGGTTCTGCGGCGACCGTGGATAAGCTCGTCGTCGACCGTCATTCTGTAGGGGCAGGGCGACGTGGCGGCGACGAGTGCTAGCGGACGCGTTTGCGGATGAGATCGAGTTGTCCCAGGGGCAGCTGGCGCGCTGGGGAGGCTCGGGCGGTGCTGCCATGGCCGGGGCCTGCTGTGGCCGGCCGCGAGTTGCCACGGTCGACCTGACAGCGGCGCTGTAGAGCTCCAGGGGCAGCTCTGCGGGGAGGGGAGGGGTTAGGGCGTCGACTGGGCGAGTGGAAGGGCCAGAGCGAGCGCGGGGCATCGGCAGCGGGACGCGGCGACTCGCGTGCATGCACATGCAAAACGTGCGCTCTGGGCGTGCCCAGAGCACGCACGCTGCGTGTTCGGCAGAATGCCACGGCATGCCAGAGGGCTCCAAATCACGTAAGGTTTAGTAAGTCTAGGCTAGGGCCATCTAGGAGTTTTGTGGAGAAGCTGGTTAGGTCAGGGGATCAAGTTCACAAAGCAAACTAATAGCCATGCCAAATCTGCTTATACACTCAAGGTGTTCGACAGAATGCTAATGCATCTAGGCAACTCTTCGGGTGGCCAAACTCTCTAGATCAGTGTCTTCTTGGATGAGCAAGAGGGTGGTGAGGTTAGTTTGACAAAATCAGAAACTTGTCAGTTCAAGTTTGTGAGGAAATTGATTTTGGACAGAAAGGGAAAGGCACCATGGCATGAACTTAAAATCCTCCAATGAGTCCACTCTCCTGGACTTAAGGGTTTAGCAGGATGGGCTATAAGTAGGAAAAGGAATCATGGGTAAAAGAACAAGATAAAAAGGGGTTGCTGTACAAACCACCAAGATGGATCAGAATGAAAAGGTGGTTGATTCACTCAATTTTTTTCAAAGAACATAGAAAGGTTTTTGCATAAAGTTGCATAATATACTCCTATTAACATCCCATCATTTTGGTGGAAGCTAGAAAGAAATATTTAAAGGGGTTGTAGTGCAAAATTGCTCTCTGGACCAGATTTGAAAAATTGGTGTAGAGCTCAAAATATTAAATGAATGGAATATATTTTTGCATAAAAGTGATTTAAAAACATCTCATGACATCTCCAAGTTTTGGTGAAAATTTTAAATAAATTTATCAAGTGGTTGTAGTTCAAAAAGAGCTCCAAAACTAATGAAAAATCATTTTAAGGAATAAAGCTCAGAGAAAAATGCTTGTGCAAACAAATTCCACTGATAATAGGAATGCTTTCTTGAGAGGGTACACAAGTCCAATAATATATTTGAAAGGTTGTCACTTGGGGTAAAACTCCATAATAACCAAGAAAGAATGGTTCCGAAATCAATGGAAAATCCCGAAAATGAAAGTTTAAATTTCCTGGCAAAATTTTAAATCAATGAAACAAGGTCAAAATTTTGGTGTGTCACAACACTATCCCCCTTAAGGAAAATCTTGTCCTCGAGATTTGTTAAAAGCTGTTTTGAAAATATATGCAATAAAATGTGGCTACAGTGAGAGCAAAATAAGTGGTGTAAAACCACAGTGTGGAACACTGGCGCAGCCTGGAAAATCTACGGTTAGGGGAAAACGGGAGATTTCTACGCTGGATACAGTAAATTTAGAATAAATTCTAGATTTAAAATACGCTAGTCGTACCCGAGAGCACAGTGCTCTCTCTGGCTGACGGGTGGACCCGGGGCCCACTGTCAGCCTCTTCTTCTTCCTATGGCTCTCTCTTCTTCCTCTCTCGCGCGTGCTTTCCCGCGCTTTCTCCACCGGCGACGTCTAGCGCGTAGGGCATCTAGGCCGTACCTGCGGTAGTGCGCGGCGTGCTAGCTGCCGGTGCAGCATGCACTCACCTCGCGGGCCAGCGTGCTGTCGGCACTGCTGGCGGATTCGCCTCCGAACACCGGCGATCGGGCGACGAGCGGCGCTGGTGGACTTCGCCCACCGTACACCGAGCTTGAGCTATAAAACGGCCAGGTGCTTCTCTCTTCTTCCTCACACCTGGCCTCGCTTCTCCTTCCCCTTCTTCCTCCTCCATTTCCACTTACAGAAGCTAGAGACGACGTTTTAATGGTAGAGGCGATGCCGGATTGGTATGTGATCCTGATGTGCGGAGGGCTGGCGGCATTGCTGGGGCTCTCCGTGCTCCTGTGTGCGATGATCCTCGATGATCGTCGTGATGCTGCCACTCGAGTGTTGGCTCTCCGCGGTGGCGGTGATCACGAGGAGTAGGTGTGGTGTCGGGTGTTGACTGTTATCGGTATGCTGGGTAACTTGTACCCGGATGATTACCCACTAATCTCTCCTTCAGAGACTGTGGTCTGTTAGGGAGATGGTTAGCCAGATGCAACACGGTTACGTGGTGTTGCAAGTAGTGTATGTGTTCGAGTGGTTGTGGTTGTGAGTCTGCTGCCGTGGTGCTGCGTGAATAAAAAAATCCATGTCATGAGGAGATATATGCTGCAGCAACTGAGGGAAAAGAAATCTCACTCCAGGATTTTTTGCGAGAGAAAATCCGTTAATCAAAATTTACAGCAGCAAAAATTACTCATTACAATTGAAACCAAATGTTCATCTCATCGCACAAGATTTAGAATAACACGCATGAGTTACAACACTTAACTAAATGCGAGAATAAAAGAACATAGCAGTGATGTCTAGAATGAAAATGGCAACTGGACGGGGTCCCAAGAAAACGTCTCTGGTACTGGGGCGCACTCTTCTTCTATCGGGGGAAGCGGATTGATCAGTCGATGAACGCATCTCTCCTGGTCGGGCCTCAGTGGTCTGCCGATGGCGATCTGAGGATTTAAATCAGCGATGCTCTGAGATAACCCATTACTCGCTGGGTCAAACGCTCTTGACCGATGACATACTGGACAAGGTTGGCCAGTACTGGGTCTCTCTCAATTCGTCCATCGGGAAAAGATTTCACTTCCCCGGGTGCTGCACGGCTCAGAAAGTAGTAATACCCTCGTTCGCTGGCATAGGGTACCGCGAATCGAAGGAGAACAAGCGCTTCGTGTGCAGCCGCTTCTATGGCCATCTGCGGAGTTGGCATAGATCTCCCTAGGAAGGAGACTTCCGTTGGGTCCTGATTTGATTTTACGGGAGGGATGTGCACTACTGCCCAATATTTCGAGGTGGATGAGGTGATCCTTGATTTGAGCAGCTCGTACTGGGGTGGCTGGGTAGAACCCATGGTACTACAGGTAAAGTCCCACAATATTTTAACAAAACTACCCGGGGTTGCATCTGGGGTTCTCAGATAAATGCTAGGGCTCGGCATGGGAAGAAATAGTTGTGAGGATTGCGCACAAGATGATGGGTACTTGGCAATGTCACGAGGTGGCCTTTTATATAGCAACTGGCTGGGTTATTTACCGCGGTGAGGGGCACTTGTTTGTCGGTTCTACTCTCATGGGGGTCGGGGTCAAAGCCACAGATACACACATCTCCCAAAAGTGACGTATTACTGTGGGTGCCGTCAGGGTTGGTTTTGGTAGCTACGTCCGGAATTAAAAATGCAATCATACATCAACACACTTATGCACAGCTATTTTTTTAAATAGGGGCGCACATGCAGACAACACTGCGGTAATACAAGATCACACAACTACAGGTTGTGGACATACTGAGACTCGGTACTACTCGAGTGACTTAGTCTACCTCGTTTATATCTAAGCGGGCGTGCCTTGTGGCTGTTGAGTTTTCTCCACGGGCTTCACCGTCAGAGTTAGCTACAGGGGGTTGTGGAATTGCAGGGTCGGGGTAGTGATGATGACCATCGCGGGGATTGTTGGCCACAGTCCCGTTGGAGTGTGTTCCCAAAAGGCGACGAAGCACTTCTGGGGTCATCAAAGCACCTTGATTGATGGCTGGCGCTGACCTCAAGGTCTCGATCGGCTGTCCGAACCGCACGACCGGGTTGTCGGCGTCGGGCTCATCTTCTCTTCTTGCTGGGGGTTGGTGGATCAGTTCTCCGTGAGTTGCGATCAGATATAGGGTGATTTGATCGAACAATCCCTCTAGTGCACTTACATAGCGCACCAGATGCAATAATGCAGGATCCGTCTCGTGATCTCCGTTGGTTGGCAACTTGTGGTGGTCTACCATACCCGTCACGGCTAGGGTAGTAGTAGAAGGAGCGACAGTTAACTCGGGGCGACAAGTGCCGAGTTGAACTATAGCTTCTCGAGCAGCTAGTTGGATGGCTTGTGGCTCAAAGGAAGTTGTCCTTCCGGTGAACCTGTAGGGGCGTTCTGGCGATAGACCCCTACCATAGATGCACAGTGGCCCAAAATTGACGGCTCTCACCGCTCATGGACCCTTGGTACACAACATATTCTGGGGGCTCTTCTAATGCAAAGGCACGGCGGGTGAGGTTTGCTAGCACGGTCACAAAACCTCCAAGGTTGGTTGCTGTGTCTCATTGTGAACAATGGGGCCAGGCATTATTATGGCTTGGTGTGGGGTAGAGGCTGTGCTATGCTGGGTTGAGGCTAGCGTACCCTTTTATAGAAAAAGGGAATGGAGTCTTCCTTCGCACGCTTGCGAGAAAGACTATTTAGGGGCTGGTCATTGGCGTGTGACTGGCAGGTTAGGCTGATAGGTTGGGCACCGACTGCCAAAAGGTGTCGGGTCACTGTGTGGCTATCTTACGCAAGAAGCTTGGCTGGGGTGTGGTTAAGGTCTGGTGGGTTGGTTTACCTAGGTTTTTCGACCTGGCTAAGATAGGATTAGCCAATGGTCAGCCTGGCTCTGATACCAAGTTTGTCAGGACCGGGTTTTCGGGATATTAATTTCCCAAAAGCGGCCCTTGTGCTCACCAGCCCCAGGATTACTGTTAACTGATGAGACACCAACTTGTTACAGAAACTCCAAGCAAACTACAAAATATGTAGTACAAGACCATTCTGGCCTATGGGTAAAACAATTGGTTTCTAGTGGTTGATGGCGGAAGTGGTTTGCGGATCATCAGCGTCTATGGGACTCCATTTCCCACAGGAATAGCTGACCAGGATAACTCCTATCTTCACGAGGCTGCTATCTCCATTGCGTAGGTTCCGGGGCTGTCATCGCAATGTTCCTTTCCACGCAAGAAATCTGGCCAAGACAATAGCCAGGGACAAGCCAGTGAGTACTTTGAATGTACTCGCAAACATTAAGAACACAGGTATAATATAGCCATTGATAATCCTGCTTTGAAATATTCTATGATTACTCCGTCAGTCATAAATGAAGCTCATGATGCATGCAAGCAGGTTAATCATGTCATATATGAATATGCAATCAGCTAGTAGAAATAGAATGCACCGATCGGGTGTCTGAAGCGACACCACATAAAGGGCTTATAAGTAAATGAAATGACAAACATGCCACAGTCGGGCGTCTGAGCGACACCGCATAAAGGGCTTATAAGCAAATGAAATGACAAGCATGCCACAGTCGGGCGTCTGAGCAACACCACATAAAGGGCTTATATAAGAATAGTCACAGTGAATATCCAGGAGGTAGAACCGTCCCAGGGATACTCAATAATCCAAATAACATAAATGATTAGTCCATAATAATAATAATCATAATCATCATACGTCACAAGTTATGATCCATGTTCTGGTTTAGTAGTTTCTCCTCCGAAGACCGACACTAAGACGGACACTTAACCCATGCCAGACTATAGTCCTTAACCATGGACACGGCTATTTGAATAGGTATAATATCTCTGCAGAGGGTGTACTCTTTACCCACGAGTAACGGATTTCCTTAGTCCATCGGGACTAATTCCGTCCACAGTCTTTTGATTGAAAACACACATGACCGCACACACCATCCTAACTCACCAGTGTCTGGAATCACCCTTGACACCTGTTAAGCAAAACTCTAAGTGGGGAGGCTACAACCTCGACTAGCATGGGATCACAAAATTTATACCGCGCGCAAACTGGGGGAGCTACCCCCTTCGGCTACAACCGAAAACACCCATGCCCCCGGACCGGATGACTGGCTTTAATCCAGGGCCATGGAACCCTCATCGCGGTCTCTCTGTACGGTGTGTGCTAGACAGGGGTTGACAACTTATTGAACCATACCCTACCTGCGGCAGGGACAAGTGGCAGCACAAAACAAGTATGGGGGTTACTGGAACAAGACTCGATCTACGGCCGACTCAGGAGGCTTGAGTATTTCCTGCATGATTAGCTCAAGGATAATATTTCACACCCATCAGACACAACCACCACTCATCATACCTCCCCCTGCCCCACCAGTCATAACCGCCTCGACGAGGGACAGGCTCGTGTCTACCCAAGACAGAGACTTTCTCGGATCCTTCCCGGTAGGCATGAGAGGCATGCGAGGGTGATTGCTATCACAAGTATGTCCATTTCCAACAGCAAAATTTTCCATCTTTGCACTCAAAGCGTATGATCATATTGTCACAAACACATAACGGATACTCCGTGTCACGGTGGTGTTGTAACTGTATCAAACATCACACGATAATATTATGCCTGAGTTCAGAATTGCTTGCCTTCAATGTGTGGAGAGGTGAGGTGCCCTCCAAAACTTTTGAAAGTTATATCTCCCTTCCAAATTCCTATTTTCAAAAATATTCAAATAACACATACTTCAAAAACAGTACAAAAAGTTGTCCTAATTATTTTTGAAATAACTCTTAAAATAAACTAGGTGAAATTTGAGAGTGGTAGGAAAAAGAATCAATTCATTTGGAGTTTTATTTAAAAAGATATAGCCAGTCAAAGTTTCAGTCAAACTCTGTTTTTAAAATAACACAGAAAAGAAAACGTTTCGACGAGAATACGCTTTCAGGGTAGGGGAGACGTACTTTCGGCTGTTTGCGTTTTCACTTAAAACACGCGGGCGGGGCTGGGTCGCTGACAGTGGGTCTAGGGGGCCCACTGGTCAGGTTTAACCAGACCTCTCTCCCTCCTCTTCCTCTGCCCGAACGGAGGCGAGGCTCCGGCGATCAACACCGGTGAACGGCGGCTCCCCGCGGGCTCCAGAGGGTCGGGATGGATCCGCAAGACCGGTGCGGTCCTCCCGGCGGTCGTTGGGTCGGGGGTGGAGGGAATCGCCGGCGATGAGCTCCACGGCGGAGGAAGCTTCGGGTGAAATTGGGGTATTGGGCTATGGTGCGTTTTGATCGCGTTTGAGGGGTTGGGCAGCTCCGCGAGGTTGAGGGGAGTCGAGTGGTGGTGCTAGATGGACGAGAGGGGCTCGGGTTGTGACGCATGGCACCGGAACGAGGCGGAGGCTGCACTGATTGGAGACGGGGAAGAAAGCTTCCCATCGTCGATTGCTGGCCGTGGTAGCTCTAGAGAAGTGGCTTGAGGTCGCCTGAATGCTTAGTCGAGCTCGGGGTTCCCTTTTATAGGCGTCCAAGGTCGGTTCCGCGGTAGCCATGGATAAACTCGTCGGCGACCGTCATTCTGTAGGGGCAGGGCGACGTGGCGGCGATGAGCGCTAGCGGACGCGTTTGCGGATGAGATCGAGTTGTCCCAGGGGCAGCTGGTGCGCTAGGGAGGCTCAGGCGGTGCTGCCATGGCTGGGGCCTGCTGTGGTCGGCCGCTAGTTGCCACGGCCGACCTGACAGCGGCGCTGTAGAGCTCCAGGGGCGGCTCTGCGGCGAGGGGAAGGGTCGGGGCGTCGACTGGGCGAGTGGAAGGGCCAGAGCGAGCGCGGGGCGTCGGCAGCGGGACGCGGCGTCTCGCATGCACGCACGTGCAAAACGTGCGCTCTGGGCGCGCCAAGAGCACGCACGCTGCGTGTTCAGCAGAATGCCACAGCATGCCAGAGGGCTCCAAATCACCTAAGGTTTAGCAGGTATAGGATAGGGCCATCTAGGAGTTTAGTGGACAAGCTGGTTAGGTCAGGGGATCAAGTTCACAAAGCAAACTAATAGTCATGCCAAATCTGCTTATACACTCAAGGTGTTCGATAGAATGCTAAGTGCATCTAGGCAACTCTTCGGGTGGCCAAACTCTCCAGATCAGTGTCTTCTGGGATGAGCAAGAGGGTGGTGAAGTTATTTTGACAAAATCAGAAACTTGTCAGTTCAAGTTTGTGAGGAAATTGATTTTAGACAGAAAGGGAAAGGCACCATGGCATGAACTTAAAATCCTCCAATGAGTCCACTCTCCTGGACTTAAGGGTTTAGCAGGATGGGCTATAAGTAGGAAAATGAATCATGGGTAAAAGAACAAGATAAAAAGGGGTTGCAGTACAAACCACCAGGATGGATCAGAATGAAAAAGAGGTTGATTCACTCAATTTTTTTCAAAGAACATAGAAAGGTTTTTGCATAAAGTTGCATAATATGCTCCTATTAACATCCCATCATTTTTGGTTGAAGGTAGAAAGAAATATTTAAAGGGGTTGTAGTGCAAAATTGCTCTCTGGACCAGATTTGAAAAATTGGTGTAGAGCTCAAAATATTAAATGCATGGAATATATTTTTGCATAAAAGTGATTTAAAAACATCTCATGACATCTACAAATTTTGGTGAAAATTTTAAATAAATTTATCAAGTGGTCGTAGTTCAAAAAGAGCTCCAAAACTAATGAAAAGTCATTTTAAGGAATAAAGCTCAGAGAGAAATGCTTGTGCAAACAAATTCCACTGATAATAGGAATGCTTTCTTGAGAGGGTACACAAGTCCAATAATATATTTGAAAGGTTGTCACTTGGGGTAAAACTCCATAATGACCAAGAAAGAATGGTTCTGAAATCAATGGAAAATCCAGAAAATGAAAGTTTAAATTTCATGGCAAAATTTTAAATCAATGAAACAAGGTCAAAATTTTGGGGTGTCACAAACAGGGGGTGTGGGTGAGTGGAGGGATGGCCTGGCCAGCGGTGGGAGTAGTAGGGGCGGTGAAGCCTCCGCGGTAGCACAGCCGGCCACGGGAGGCAGGAGCAGGTGGCACGACCGGCGCTGCTTTGGGCGGCTGGAGCAAGAAGACTAGAGGTTGAAGAAGCACGACCGCCGTTGGATGGACATCGTATGGTCACTGCAGCTAGAATCGTTTATATTGACTAAGTTGACAAAGCCCTTGGTACATCAACTTAGTAGGCCCACAGGTCATCTTCCGAAACGGTGTGCCCCAGATGTCAGGGGGAGGAATCATTTTTTGGGCGGGTGAAGCTAGAATATCCGAGATTGAAGAAGAAGCACGGCATCCGTTGGATGGACATCCAACGGCCACTTCTGCTAGAACCGCGTGTTGACTATAAGTTGACAAAGCCTTGCATACGCGTCAACTCTGTTTTTTTAGGGGACGCGTCAACTTAGTAAGGCCAGAAGTGTGTGGCAGAGAACTTATAGCCCATTTGAGATTTGTAAGAATGTGTAGCCCATTTTTGAATTCTAATGGAATTTACTACCGCCCATTTACAGTTTGTTAAAAGTACAGCCCATTTCAACCAATGTTCAAAACAGAATTCAATAAAATTTCCCACATTTTGATGGGATCCGAAATATTTTTATCCCAAAATTTCTAGTCAGATTAAATACAATTTCAATATAAATTTATATTACGCAAAAATCCAACGAAACATTGCGCTCACAACAATTAATGAAATTAAAATTTTCAATATCCAAAAATAATATTTTATAAAGTAATCACGTGTTTGATGCATTTTTTTATAGTTACTGCTCAGTTTTTATAATTACATCCCATTTATTATTTCCTAAAGCCCATTTTCTTGTTAAGCCTAATGCATCCCTCCTAGGAAAGATTTCACTAGTGGCTTCTCTCGAGAGCATAAGTATTCTACGGTGGGTGAACAAATTAGTGTTGAGCAATTGACAGAAGTAAGCATAGTTATGAGAATACCTAGGTATGATCATGTATATAGGTATCACGTCTGAGACAAGTAGACCGACTCCTGCCTGCATCTACTACTATTACTCCACTCATCGACTGCTATCCAGCATGCATCTAGAGTATTAAGTTAAAAATAGAGTAACGCCTTAAGCAAGATGACATGATGTAGAGGGATAGACTCATGCAACATGAAGAAAACCCCATCTTGTTATCCTTTATGGCAACAATACAATACGTGCCTTGCTACCCTTACTGTCACCGGGAAAGGACACCGCAAGATTGAACCCAAAGCTAAGCACTTCTCCCATTGCAAGAAAGATCAATCTAGTAGGCCAAACCAAACTGATAATTCGAAGAGACTTGCAAAGATAACCAATCATACATAAAAGAATTCAGAGAAGGTTCAAATATTATTCATAGATAGACTTGATCATAAACCCACAATTCATCGGTCTCAACAAACACACCGCAAAAAGAAGATTACATCGAATAGATCTCCACAAGAGAGGGGGAGAACATTGTATTGAGATCCAAAAAGAGAGAAGAAGCCATCTAGCTACTAGCTATGGACCCGTAGGTCTGAGGTGAACTACTCATACTTAATCAGAGAGGCTATGGTATTGATGTAGAAGCCCTCCGTGATCGATGCCCCCTCCGGCGGAGCTCCGGAACAGGCCCCAAGATGGAATCTCGTGGATACAGAAAGTTGCGGCAGTGGAATTAGGGTTTTGGCTTCTGTTCTGATCGTTTGGGGGTACGTGGATATATATAGGAGGAAGAAGTATGTCGGTGGAGCAACAGGGGGCCCACGAGGATGGAGGGCGCGCCTGGTAGGGTAGGGCGCGCCCCCTACCTCGTGGCCTCCTGTTACGTTCCTTGACGTACGGTCCAAGTCTCCCGGGTCTTATCTGTTGAGAAAATCATGTTCCCGAAGGTTTCATTCTGTTTGGAGTCCGTTTGATATTCGTTTTCTTCGAAACCCTAAAACAGGCAAAAAACAGCAATTCTGGGCTGGGCCTCCGGTTCATAGGTTAGTCCCAAAAATAATATAAAAGTGGATAATAAAGCCCAATGATGTCTAAAACAGTAGATAATATAGCATGGAGCAATCAAAAATTATAGATATGTTGGAGACGTATCAAGCATCCCCAAGCTTAATTCCTGGTCGTCCTTGAGTAGGTAAATGTTAAAACCGAATTTTGGATGCGGAGTGCTACTTGGCATAATTTTAATGTAATTCTTCTTAATTGTGGTACAAATATTCAGATCCGAAAGATTCAAGACAAAAGTTCATATTGACATAAAAATAATAATACTTCAAGCATACTAATAAAGCAATTATGTCTTCTCAAAATAACATGGCTAAAGAAAGTTATCCCTACAAAATCATATAGTCTAGCTATGCTCCATCTTCACTACACAATATATTCAAATCATGCACAACCCCGATGACAAGCCAAGCAATTGTTTCATACTTTTGACATTCTCAAAACTTTTTCAATCTTCACGCAATACATGAGCGTGAGCCACGGACATAGCACTACAGGTGGAATAGAGTGGTGGTTGTGGAGAAGACAAAAAGGGATAAGATAGTCTCACATCAACTAGGCGTATCAACGGGCTATGGAGATGCCCATCAATAGATATCAATGTGAGTGAGTAGGGATTTCCATGCAATGGATGCACTAGAGCTATAAGTAGATGAAAGCTCAAAAAGAAACTAAGTGGGTGTGCATCCAACTTGCTTGCTCATGAAGACCTTGGGCAATTTGAGGAAGCCCATCATTGGAATATACAAGACAAGTTCTATAATGAAAGATTCCCACTAGTATATGAAAGTGATAACATGAGAGACTCTCTACTATGAAGATCATGGTGCTACTTTGAAGCACAAGTGTGGTAAAAGGATAGTAACATTGTCCCTTCTCTCTTTTTCTCTCATTTTTTTATTTGGGCCTTTTCTCTTTTTTTTATCGCCTCTTTCTCCTCTCTTTTTTTATTTTTCGTTCGGAGTCTCATCCCGACTTGTGGGGGAATCATAGTCTCCATCATCCTTTCCCCACTAGGACAATGCTCTAATGATGATGATCATCACACTTTTATTTTTCTTACAACTCAAGAATTACAACTCGATACTTAGAACAAAATATGATTCTATATGAATGCCTCCGGCGGTGTACCAGGATATGCAATGACCAATGAGTGGCATGTATGAAAGAATTATGAATGGTGGCTTTGCCACAAATACGATGTCAACTACATGATCACGCTAAGCAATATGACAATGATGGGGTGTGTCGTAATAAACGGAACGGTGGAAAGTTGCATGGCAATATATCTCGGAATGGCTATGGAAATGCCATAATAGGTAGGTATGGTGGCTGTTTTGAGGAAGGTATATGGTGGGTGTATGATACCGGCGAAAGGTGCGCGGTATTAAAGAGGCTAGCAAAGGTGGAAGGGTGAGAGTGCGTATAATCCATGGACTCAACATTAGTCATAAAGAACTCATATACTTATTGCAAAAATCTCCATTTATCAAAGCAAAGTATTATGCGCATGCTCCTAGGGGGATAGATTGGTAGGAAAAGACCATCGCTCGTGCCCGACCGCCACTCAAAAGGAAGACAATCAATAAATAAATCATGCTCCGACTTCATCACATAACGGTTCACCATACGTGCATGCTACAGGAATCACAAGCTTCAACACAAGTATTTCTCAAATTCACTACTACTCAACTAGCATGACTTTAATATCACCATCTTCATATCTCAAAACAATTATCAAGTATCAAACTTATCATAGTATTCAACACACTCATAAGAGAATTTCTTTATTCTTGAATACCTAGCATATTAGGATTTAAAGCAAATTACCATGCTATTAAGGATCTCAAAATAATCTAAGTGAAGCATGAGAGATCAATAGTTTCTATAAATCAAATCAACCACCGTGCTCTAAAATATATAAGTGAAGTACTAGAGCAAAATTATATAACTCAAAAGATATAAGCGAAGCACATAGAGTATTCTAACATATTCCAAATCATGTATGGCTCTCTCAAAAGGTGTGTATAGCAAGGATGATTGTGGTAAACTAAAAAGCAAAGACTCAAATAATACAAGACGCTCCAAGCAAAACACATATCATGTGGTAAATAAAAATATAGCTCCAAGTAAAGTTACCCATAGAAGTAGACGAAAGAGGGGATGCCTTCCGGGGCATCCCCAAGCTTTGTCTTTTAGGTGTCCTTAGATTATCTTGGGGGTGCCATGGGCAACCCCAAGCTTAGGCTCTTGTGTAACGCCCCGAGACCGTTGCGCCAGGTGTCTTCCAGTTATTCGCTGTTGTTGCCTTGTCATTTGTTTCTGTGCCATGCATTTGATATCATGTCATCATGTGCATCGCATTTGCATACGTGTTCGTCTCATGCATCCGAGCATTTTCCCCGTTGTCCGTTTTGCAATCCGGCACTCATATGTCCTCCGGCGCCCTCTTTTGCCTCTTTTCGTGTGCGGGTGTTAAACTTTCTCAGAATGGAACGAGATTTGCCAAGCGGCATTGGTACACCACCGGTAGACCGCCTGTCAAGTTTCGTGCCATTTGGAGTCCGTTTGGTACTCCAATGGTTAACCAGAGAACCGTAAAGGCCTCATGTGTGTTGCAGCCCAACACCCCTCCATAGTGGCCTAATAACCCATCCAAACCCCCTCCACCCTCTCGGTCGTTCGATCACAATCGCATGGCCGAAAACTGCACTCCATTTGGACTCTCCTAGCTCCCTCTATCTATATATATATGTGTCTCCCTTCGAATTTTCATGGATGAAACCCTAACCTTCGTCCACCTCGCGCCGCCGGACAAATTCATCCGCTCCGGACATGTCCAGCCTCCACGTCGCCCTGGCCAATCCGAGCTTGCCACGTCAGCTCCGCCGCCTCTCTTCTCCACTCGCCCGCCACCAACTGTCCTCGCCGGTTTCCCCCCAGCCGCACGAGCCCGCGAGCCCACGGCAGGCCCGCTCGGGCCCGATGTGCTCCGCCGCCGCCCGGTCGCGCACCCGAGCCCCAGCGCCTCGCCCGCGAGCGCGCGCCGCCGCCACCGAGCGCCGCCCCACCGCCGCTTCGCTCCGCCGCTCCCCGCCGCTGCTCCGGTCGCCGCCGCCTGCGAGCGCCGCCTCGCCTCCGTCGTCGTCCGCCGCGGCCTTCGCCCAGTGCCGCGTGCCTTCGCCGACGCCCGTCGGACCTGCTCCGCCACCTCCTCTGGTCGCCGGCGAACCTCGCCTCGCCGGAGGCCGCACCCTCACCGGATCAGGGGAAGGTGGATGAGATCCACCAACCCCGGGAACCAAACGCTCTCTCCCCGCCCGGATCTCCTCGTCCCGGGTCCTCCTCGTCCCGGTTCCCGCGAGGTCTAAAGTTCTCTAAGTCCCCAAAGTTTCCAATATTTTGTGGCTACCTTCATCATGCCATAACTTTGTGCTCACTGCTCCGTTTTGCATGCATGATATATCAAAATGTTCATCATTATGTCCTCTTCATTTTATTCCATTGCACCATGCTTGTTTGAGTCCATCTTGATGCCCTAATGACTGTTGCAGGAGTGCTATAGAATGTTAGGTGGTGATTCTTATCAGTTTATGAGCATTTGTCATTTTTGCCATGGTTATTGTGTGCTGCATATGAGCATGACCTCTACATGTATTTTGTTATATGCCATGCCATCTTTATAGGGGTGTATGCCATGTATTTTTGTGACCAATGTGGTGACTAGCACAAGCATGCAAAGTAGCTCTCGTGATATTGCTGTTGTCAGGGACTTAGAATTCCACTAAGTCATTTCCCTGCTGTTATTTTTATGCCGTGTATTCACGTTGCTACAGAGTGATCCATGCCTCTTTTGAGTATGTTCAGTAAGGATGATTTTGACATATAGTTATGTTCTATCCATCCATGCCCTTGTTTGCATTTATGGAGTATCCTAGCATGACTCGATCCTGCTCTACTTTTGCTATAAAATGTTCCTGGCAGATTGTTTATGTGTTAATCAATGTTTCCAAGGTTGTTGTAGTTGATCCATGCATGTTATAAGTTTGTTCTTGCCATGTTTAGCTTCTTGATCATGCCTTCTTTCTGGTAGTATGATTAGTTTGTCATGAAATGCCTTGTGTTGAGTGCATCGAGCTCGCAGACATGCCTTCATAATTCTGTTTATGCCATGTCCAGTTTTCTGCTAAGTCTGAATCTGTTAACGAAACTTGCTATGTTTACAAGGGTGCCATCATATCTTCTGATCCCTTTTGGCTTATGGTCAGTAAGGGACTATTTTTATATGCTTTGATTAGATTCATGCCATGCCTTGTATTGCTATGATTTGTTCCTGTAGCATGTTGTTATCTTGCTCTAAACTTTGCTTCCTGATGTTAATTCCTGTCATGTTAGTATTTTCACTAAGTCTGTGATGTTGTTATCTTTTGCACTTTTGCCATGCTTGTTTGAACCTGCTATTGTGTGATTTAGCCGTAGCTCAGTGTTCATCTTTTGTCAAGCATCTTGAGTAGATAACTGGCATGTGCGTTGTTGTTATGTTGGAGTGCAGTAGCTTAGTATCTTGTTGCATTCTAGATGGCATCGTGCTGTTAATCGCAGAATTGTGCCATTATTGTTTTGCTTGCCATTTGCAAACCGTGCATCCGATTCCGGTGATCTTTATATCGATTTCGAACAAAATCAACTCATCTTTCCAGCAGCACTCTTGGTTTGCCAAGTTGAGGCCTGATTCAATCTTTTCCTTCCGGAGCACGCATATGCATTGCATATCACATCCCGCATATCATGCCATGTTTTGCATCATGTTGCTTACGCATTGCACCATGGTTGATTGTGGTTTCCTTTGCTTGTGTTTCTTGCCTTGGGTAGACCCGAGAGACGAGTTCGTGTTCGAGGAACCCGTTGAGTACGTTTACAAGGATCAAGCTTTCGTCTTCTCGGAGAACTTTGCAGGCAAGATGACCATAGCCTCGAAATCACTTCTATCTTTGCTTGCTAGTTGCTCGCTCTTTTGCTATGCCGTGATACCTACCACTTTCTATATCATGCCTCCCATATTGCCATGTCAAGCCTCTAACCCACCTTGTCCTAGCAAACCGTTGTTTGGCTATGTTACCGCTTTGCTCATCCCCTCTAATAGCGTTGCTAGTTGTAGGTGAAGATGGAGTTTGTTCCTTGTTGGAACATGGATATTTGTTGGGATATCACAATATCTCTTATTTAATTAATGCATCTATATACTTGGTAAAGGGTGGAAGGCTTGGCCTTATGCCTGGTGTTTTGTTCCACTCTTGCCGCCCTAGTTTCCGTCATACCAGTGTTATGTTCCTTGATTTTGCATTCCTTACGCGGCTGGGTTATAATGGGAACCCCTTGATAGTTCGCCTTGAATAAAACTCCTCCAGCAAGGCCCAACCTTGGTTTTACTTTTGCACTAACAACCTAGCCTTTTTCCCTTGGGTTTCCGGAGCCCGAGGGTCATCTTTATTTTAACCCCCCCCCCGGTCAGTGCTTCTCTAAGTGTTGGTCCAACCTGAGCGATGTCCGGCGCCCCCTGGGCAACTAGGGTCTATGCCAACCCGACGTCTGGCTCATCCGATGTGCCCTGAGAACGAGATATGTGCAGCTCCTATCGGGATTTGTCGGCACATCTGGGCGGCTTTGCTGGTCTTGTTTTACCATTGTCGAAATGTCTTGTAACCAGGATTCTGAGTCTGATCAGGTCTTCCTGGGAGAAGGAATATCCTTCGTTGACCGTGAGAGCTTGTGATGGGCGAAGTTGGGACACCCCTGCAGGGTTTGAACTTTCGAAAGTCGTGCCCACGGTTATGGGCAGATGGGAATTTGTTAATATCCGGTTGTAGAAAACCTGACACTTAACTTAATTAAAATGCATCAACCGCGTGTGTAGCCGTGATGGTCTCTTCTCGGCGGGGTCCGGGAAGTGAACACGGTTTTGGAGTTATGCTTGAACGTAAGTAGTTTCAGGATCACATCTTGATCACTTCTAGTTCACGACCGTTGCGTTGCTTCTTTTCTCGCTCTTAATTAGGTAAGTTAGACACCATATATGCTAGTGCTTGCTGCAGCTCCACCTCACTACCCTTTTCCTACCCATAAGCTTAAATAGTCTTGATCGCGAGGTGTGAGATTGCTGAGTCCCCGTGACTCACAGATTACTTCCAAACCCAGTTGCAAGTGCCGATGATACCGTGCAGGTGACGCAACTGAGCTCAAGGAGGAGCTCAATGAAGATCTTGTTCGTTGTGTTGTTTCGTTTCCAGTTGATCAGTAGTGGAGCCCAGTCGGGGCGATCAGGGATCTAGCATTAGGGGTGGTCTTCTTTTATTTTGGTTCCGTAGTCGGACCGTGATTGTATTCTGGATGTTGTAATACTATATTTATGTATTGTGTGAAGTGGCGATTGTAAGCCAACTCTTTATCCCTTTCTTATTCAGTACATGGGATGTGTAAAGATTACCCCTCTTGCGACATGCCTACAATGTGGTTATGCCTCTAAGTCGTGCTGCGACATGTGGGAGATATAGCCGCATCGTGGGTGTTACAAGTTGGTAATCAGAGCCTTCCCCGACTTAGGAGCCCCCTGCTTGATCGAATCGCTGGCGTTGTTGAGTCTAGAAAAATGTTTTGAGTCTTATAGGATTATATATATCGGAGAGTAGGATTCTTTTTACTCCTCAGTCCCTTCGTCAATCTGGTGAGGCCTCCTGACGTAGAGTTTTGACTCTTCTCTCCTCAAATTTCACTAAGAAAAATTGTAGGATCACGCGGGTATCTTGGAGTCGTTCCAATGGTTTTGTGACGAGAACATTGTTCTTGGTGCCTCCTGACATTTAAGGGTTGTGGCAGTGTCCCGGGGAGTTGAGCTCTAAGGTGTTGTCGTCACAATTTTATAGTTGCAGTTCTGGAATACCTGAGTTTCGCCGACATTGAAAATCTCCTTTATGCAGTTGTTGGTGAGATAACCTCAACGCCACCCAGTACTGGGGCGGGAGTTCTGGAGTATTGCCATAAGTCGTATAACAGATGCTTTTTGAAGGTTGAGGTAAACGATTTCTGAAGGTTTCTTGGTTATGTGTTGAAGGATGGATACAGCTGGATGTAGGAATTGTTTGTTTGGGTGAGATATTATGCTTCCCCTGTATCCCCAACACCTGATTGCATAACCAGAAAGTTTCGGGAGTTTCTAAGTGGGAATTCAAGTAGCTCCTAGGATATCTTTCCGACAGATGTATGATATGAAATTGGGGTTCGACGTCTAGTGGTCCGCCTATCCATGGTTGGTTTTTACTGTGGTCTCGTTGTGTCTTAAAGAGTCCTTGGCTATGCTGACTCGGGGACGCTTCGTATGTCATGTGCACTGCCTTGTACATGATGGTGCTGTACGATCGAGCCCATGTGGGCCCCACCATGAAAACTTCAGACGAAATCTCTATCATATGTTTGTTCCGGCTTATTCTGCAAGCCAATCTTTGTTTTTGTTTTGAGTTGTGGTATTTGAGTTGCTTCGAAGTCAAGTGTTGATTCCATACCTTTTTCCTAAGCGGTGTTCTCATGTTCCTATGTGAATACTAATCCTTCCCGATCAGCGAGTTTGTCATTTCAATTTCTTTTCAACCGGTGTGCTTCTCTTCAAGTGGATCCGATCATTTCAACATCAGCAAGATCAATTATTAGTTCTTCTCAATGGTGTTTGCTTCATCCGTCCCAAGTCTTTGTTTTTCCCACCCTCCCACCCTTTTTCTTCGAGGACTTGGATTTCTAATCAACTATCCATCTTATGGATGTGAAGTCCCCCAATTCTTTTTCGTCAATGTTCTTATCCGGTGATTCTCAGGAAGATGCTAAGGAAGCTTCAAGTTCGTCATTCTTCATTCTTTTTTTCTCCGGTGGTTTCAATTCAAGCTTTTGGTGTTGATCATATCCCTTTTCCTCGTTTCAAGTACCTTCTCATACCGGTGCACCTCATAATCATTCACTTTTCGAAATTCATGTGTTCGGGAGTGCTGAAGATATCTCAGAAGGCTCGTCTTTTCATTCAAGATCCGTTGAAACCTATTTTGAGGTTGTTATCTCTTTCAAACCATTTAATTCCACCGGGCACAATCTCTCTTTTAAATTGCTCAACGGTTTATCTTTGAGTGGGCCCTGACCCGCAGGTCTTTTCCCAGGATCTTACCTGACTCTTCTAATTTTCTGGGAGCTAATCTCAAATCTTTTAAAGTATGACGTAAGAATGAATTACCATCAGTCATATGTCTTTCTTCAAGATCTTTCAAATTCTATCATCGTTGGTTTCACCTTTCTAATTTTCATCCCAGAGTATCTCAACAATTCATGGTGGTGTTTCTCATCGTCATTCTCAACACTTGAAGACCGAAGAAGAGTTTTCCTCCATATCTTGCTCCATTCTCTTCAAGATTCATGGCTGGAGCTTCGTGCTATCCTCTCATAATTGTTTTGATTGTGAGAATTCTTTTCACCCATCCAGAGAAATTCAGGAGTCTTTTCAGATTGATCATCCGGAGCCCATCATTTCGGGTTTATTCATTCTCAGTTTTCAGCTATCATTCTCTAAATCTTACCGGTGCATCATTGAAGTATATTCTAATTAGTGCATGATTCCTTCGTTCTCATGTATCTAAATCCCCTCAAGTATCTTCATTCGTTTCTCCAAGTCTTCCCGGTGATTTGTGCCTCTGCTACTTTCATTTTCTATTCTTACGGTGGTTTGTTCAAGATTTCTCTTCCTAAGTTCTCATATCAATTCATTCGTTCTTTCCAATCCTACTGGTGGATCGTTGAAGACCTTCTCAAGTTTGCGCTATATGTATCTTAATCCTTTCTACGTGAATAAGTGGTATGCCAAATTCGTTGCTTGTCATCAATTTAAATTGGTGAATAATAAGCATAATGTAATTCTTATTCGTGTTTCATCGAGTTTATTCAATTCCTGCTTTCCGGAGTGGTTCATCATATCACATTCTGTGTTTCAATTGTTTCATCTTTTCTTTTCCCGGAGTTCCAAGCTCTCTTAATTATATCACCACGAAGATCCATCTAAAGCATTACAAGGCTTTACCTTGTGTTTTCAACTTCGCTTTCTTTTTATCATCATTTTGTTACCGGAGTTCTTCATGGAGTTTCTACATGGTGGTTCATCAAGGATTTAATTCCTTCTCGAAGCGTTCATCGAGATTCTTTTCAGAGGAGCTCAAGTATTCTTCATCTTGCATTCCGAAGTGCAATTCTTCTTACCTTATCTTTTGAGGGTGGTGTTATGTCATTCTTGATATTTTCTTTCTTGGTTGATGTTTCATCAGTTGTCCGGAATGACATATTTTATACCCATCATTTTCAATTTGTTCATGAGTTCCTTTGCAATCCATCAATATCTTCTTTGGAGTTATCTTAGGTTATATTTCACCTAAAGCCTTCCCTAAGGAATGTTGCTATTGTGGTGCTTCTCAATGACCCAAGCTTGCTCTTTATCCTCTTGGTGGAACAAGTTTTCATCTCTTCGTTGATCTCTAGCAAGCAATTTTTTTCGTTAGTGGTAGAAGTTCACCTTAAGTTTTGAGATGTCAATATAAGTCGATGAGGGTCATATCTTTTCGTTGTTGTTTTTCCAACAACTCCGCTCTAACCTTCTTGCAAGGATGGTTTCATAATTAAATTTTGGTACAAGTTGCCATTCCTTCTCCATTCTCTTATTCCGACGATCTAACTTCTATTCGTTTGTTTCGGAGGCATTGTGATATTGCTCTCTTCAACCAATCATCTTGTTTTCCCCCAAGATCATGTTCTTTCCTTTGCTTATCCATTTAACCAAAGTGTTGTGCCCTCTGCTGAAGTGCTTTTCATCTTATCAAGTCTCTTATCACTTTTCAACCGGGGTGTTGCCCGAATTTGTTCTTCTTCGTTCCTCTTTTCTAATGAAGATTGTCAACTTCGTTCATCTCCGTTGTATTCTTTTCTTGAAGTTGTTCAATTTTTCAAGGTTCGTGGTTTCACTCGTTTGTCAAAGAAGCAACTTAGTTTTACCTCTTTCCTTTCCTCTTCCGTTTTCCCTCCAGTGCCATTCTAGATCTCGGGACGAGATCCTCTCGTACTGGTGGAGTGTCGTAACGCTACGAGATTGTTGCGCCAGGTGTCTTCCAGTTATTCGCTGTTGTTGCCTTGTCATTTGTTTGCGTGTCATGCATTTCATATCATGTCATCATGTGCATCGCATTTGCATACGTGTTCGTCTCATGCATCCAAGCATTTTCCCCGTTGTCCATCTTGCAATCCGGCACTCCTATGTCCTCCGGCGCCCTCTTTTGCCTCTTTTCGTGTGCGGGTGTTAAACTTTCTCGGAATGGACCACATTTGCCAAGCGTCCTTGGTATACCACCGGTAGACCGCCTATCAAGTTTTGTGCCATTTGGAGTCCGTTTGATACTCCAACGGTTAACCGGAGAACCGTAAAGGCCTCGTGTGTGTTGCATCCCAACACCCCTCCAAAGTGGCCCAACAACCCATCCAAACCCCCTCCATCCTCTCGGTCGTACGATCACGGTCGCGTGGCCGAAAACCGCACTCCATTTGGACTCTCCTAACTCCCTCTACCTATATATATGTGTCTCCCTCCGAATTTTCGCGGATGAAACCCTAACCTTCGTCCACCTCGCGCCGCCGGACAAATTCGCCCGCTCCGGACATGTCCAGCCTCCACGTCGCCCTGGCCAATCCGAGCTTTCCACGTCAGCTCCGCCGCCTCTCTCCTCCACTCGCGCGCCGCCACCTGTCCTCGTCGGTTTCCCCGCAGCCGCGCGGGCCCGCAAGCCCAAGGTAGGCCCGCCCGGGCCCGATCTGCTCTCCCGCCGCCCGGTCGCGTGCCCGAGACCCAATGCCTTGCTCGCAAGCGCGCGCCACCGCCACCGCGAGCTCCGACCACCGCGCGCCGCCCCACCCCTGCTCGTCTCCGCTGCTCCGGTCGCCGCCGTCTGCGAGCGCCGCCCCACCTCCGTCATCGTCCACCGCGGCCTTTGCCCGGTGCCGCGTGCCTCCGCCATAGCGCGCCCTGGCCGACGCCCGCCGGACCTGCTCCGCCACCTCCTCTGGTCGCCGGCGAACCTCGCCTCACCGGAGGCCGCACCCTCGCCGGATCCGGGGAAGGTGGATGAGATCCACCAACCCCGGGAACCAAACGCTCTCGCCCCGCCCGGATCTCCTCGTCCCGGTTCCCGTGAGGTGTAAATTTCTCTAAGTCCCCAAAGTTTCCAATATTTTGTGGCTACCTTCTTCATTCCATAACTTTGTGCTCGCTGCTCCGTTTTGCATGCATGATATATCAAAATGTTCATCATGATGTGCTCTTCATTTTGTTCCATTGCACCATGCTTGTTTGAGTCCATCTTGATGCCCTAATGACTATTGCAAGAGTGCTATAGAATGTTAGGTGCTGATTCTTATCAGTTTATAAGCATTTGTCTTTTTTGCCATGATTATTGTGTGCTCCATATGAGCACGAGCTCTACATGTGTTTTGTTATATGCCATGCCATCTTTACAGGGGTGTATGCCATGTATTTTTGTGATCAATGTGGTGACTAGCACAAGCATGCAAATTAGCTCTCGTGATATTGCTGTTTTCAGGGACTTAGAATTCCACTAAGTCATTTCCCTACTGATATTTTTATGCCATGTATTCATGTTGCTACAGAGTGATCCATGCCTCTTTTGAGTATGTTCAGTAAGGATAATTTTGACATATAGTTATGCTCTATCCATCCATGCCCTTTTTTGCATTTATGGAGTAACCTAGCATGACACAATCCTACTCTACTTTTGCTATAAAATGTTCCTGGCAGATTGTTTACGTGTTGATCAATTTTGCCAAGGTTGTTGTAGTTGATCCATGCATGCTATAAGTTTGTTCTTGCCATGTTTAGCTTCTTGATCATGCCTTCTTGCTGGTAGTATGATTAGTTTGTCATGAAATGCCTTGTGTTGAGTGCATCGAGCTCGCAAACATGCCTTCATAATTCTGTTTATGCCATGTCCAGTTTTCTCCTAAGTCTGAATCTGTTAACGAAACTTGCTATGTTTACATGGGTGCCATCATATCTTGTGATCCCTTTTGGCTTATGGTTAGTAAGGGACTTTTGTTATATGTTTTGATTAGATTCATGCCATGCCTTGTATTGCTATGATCTGGTCCTGTAGCATGTTGTTATCTTGCTCTAAACTTTGCTTCCTGATGTTAATTCCTGTCATGTTAGTATTTTCACTAAGACTATGATGTTGTTATCTTTTGCACTTTTGCCATGCTTGTTTGAACCTGCTATTGTGTGATTTAGCCGTAGCTCAGTGTTCATATTTTGTCAAGTATCTTGAGTAGATCACTGCCATGTGCTTTGTTGTTATGTTGGAGTGCAATAGCTTAGTTTCTTGTTGCATTCTAGATGGCATCGTGCTGTTAATCGCAGAATTGTGCCATTATTGTTTTGCTTGCCATTTGCAAACCGTGCATCCGATTCCGGTGATTTTTATATCGATTTTGACCGAAATCGACTCATGTTTCCAGCGGCACTCTTGGTTTGCCAAGTTGAGGCCTGATTCAATCTTTTCCTTCCGGAGCACGCATATGCATTGCATATCACATCCCGCATATCATGCCATGTTTTGCATCATGTTGCTTGCGCATTGCACCGTGGTTGATTGTGGTTTCCTTTGCTTGTGTTTCTTGCCTTGGGTAGAGTCGGGAGACGAGTTCGTGTTCGAGGAACCCGTTGAGTACTGATGACCCACAAGGATAGGGGATTTATCGTAGTCCTTTCGATAAGTAGGAGTGTCGAACCCAACGAGGAGCGGAAGGAAATGATAAGCGGTTTTCAGCAAGGTATTCTCTGCAAGTACTGAAATAAGTGGTAACAGATAGTTTTGTGATAATATAATTTGTAACGAGAAACAAGCAACAAAAGTAAATAAAGTGCAGCAAGATGGCCGAATCCTTTTTGTAGCAAAGTACAAGCCTGGACAAACACTTATATAAGGAAAAGGGCTCTCGAGGACACATGGGAATATTGTCAAGCTAGTTTTCATCACGTTCATATGATTCGCATTCGGTACTTTGATAATTTGATATGTGGGTGGACCGGTGCTTGGGTGATGTTCTTACTTGAACGAGCATCCCACTTATGATTAACCTCTATTGCAAGCATCCGCAACTACAACAAATGTATTAAGGTAAACCTAACCATAGCATGAAACATATGGATCCAAATCAGCCCCTTACGAAACACCGCATAAACTAGGGTTTAAGCTTCTGTCACTCTAGCAACCCATCATCTACTTATTACTTCCCAATGCCTTCCTCTAGGCCCAAATAATGGTGAAGTGTTATGTAGTCGACGTTCACATAACACCACTAGAGGCTAGACAACATACATCTCATCAAAATATCGAACGAATACCAATTTCACATGACTACTAATAGCAAGACTTCTCCCTTGTCCTCAGGAAGAAACGTAACTACTCACAAAGCATATTCATGTTCATAATCAGAGGGGTAATAATATGTATAAAGGATCTGAACATATGATCTTCCACCAATTAAACCAACTAGCATCAACTACAGGGAGTAATTAACACTACTAGCAACCTACTAGCGCCAATCCCGGACTTGGAGACAAGAATTGGATACTAGAGATGAACAAGGGTTTTGAGATGAGATGGTGTTGATGAAGATGTTGATGGAGATTGCCCTCTCCCGACGAGAGGGGCGTTGGTGATGACGATGGCGATGATTTCCCCCTCCGGGAGGGAAGTTTCCCCAGCAGAACAGCTCTGCCGGAGCTCTAGATTGGATCCGCCAAGGTTCCGCCTCGTGGCGGTGGAGTTTCGTCCCGAAAGGTTGCTTCTTATTTTTTTCTCGACGAAAGACTTCATATAGCAGAAGATGGTCATCGAAGAGCCACCAAGGGGCCCACGAGGTAGGGGGCGCGCCCCCCACCCTTGTGAGCAGGGTGTGGGCCCCCTGGTCTTCATCTTTGGTGAGGATTTTTCATTATTTATTATAAGGTGTTCCGTGGAGTTTCAGGACTTTTGGAGTTGTGCAGAATAGGTCTCTAATATTTTCTCCTTTGCCAGCCCAGAATTCCAGCTGCCGGCATTCTCCCTCCTTATGTAAACCTTGTAAAATAAGAGAGAATAGCCATAAGTATTGTGATATAATGTGAAATAACAGCCCATAATGCAATAAATATCGATATAAAAGCATGATGCAAAAATGGACGTGTCAACTCCCCCAAGCATAGACCTCGCTTGTCCTCAAGCGAAAGCCGATAACAATAAATATGTCCCCATGTTTAGAGGTAGAGGCGTCGATAAAAATAAAATGCGGACATGAAGGCATCATGATTATTCGCATAACAGCAACATATATAGATATTTTCATATGATTACTTATGTTCAAGTGATGATCTATTCACAATGCAAAAGTATGAATTAGAAACCTTATTAGAACCAACAAACTATAACCTCAATCATTGAAGCAGTTGCAATTTATCATAACATCAGAAAGAGTCTATGTCAGAGCTAAAAAGCAAGTCCACATACTCAACTATCATCTAGTCCTTCATAATTGCTAACACTCACGCAATACTTGTGGTTAGGGAGTTTTAATCAGACACAGAGAAAGATAGGGGCTTATAGTTTAGCCCCACAACCTTTTACCTCAAGGGTAATGTCAACGATAATAACTCATGCCCCCTCTACATCCAATTAGATATATCTATCAGGATCTTTCTAACACACTGTGCTTGCCAAAGGATAAAATGTAAAAAGGAAAGGTGAAGATCACCATGACTCTTGCATAAGGTAGAAGCTAATAGTAAAAGATAGTCCCTTCGCAGAGGGAAGCAGAGGTTGCCATGCGCTTTTATGGTTGGATGTGCAAAATCTTAATGCGAAAGAACGTCACTTTATATTGCCCCTTGTGATATGAACCTTTATTATGCAGTCCATCGCTTTTATTACTTCCACATCACAAGATTGTATAAAGCTTATTTCTCCCACACTAGTCATACATATTTAGAGCAATTTTTATTGCTTTGCACCGATGACAACTTACTTGAAGGATCTTACTCAATCCATAGGTAGATATGGTGGACTCTCATGGCAAAACTGGTTTAAGGGTATTTGGAAGCACAAGTAGTATCTCTACTTGGTGCTGAGAATTTGGCTAGCATGAGGGGGAAAGGCAAGCTCAACATGTTGGATGATCCATGACAACATACTTTATCTCAGATATAAGAAAACATAACTCATTACATTGTCTTCCTTGTCCAATATCAACTCTTTAGCATGTCATATTTTAATGAGTGCTCACAATCATAAAAGATGTCAATGATAATATATTTATATGTGAAGACCTCTCTTTCCTTATTCCTTCCTATTAATTGCGACGATGACCAAAGCTATGTCTGCCAACTCCCAACAACTTTTAATCATCACACTCTTTCTATGTGAAGTCATTACTCTCAATAAGATTAATATGAACTTTTGTTTCTTTTTATTCTTTTTCTCTTTTCTTTTATTCATCCAAGATCATAGCAAGAAAATCAAGCCCTTGACTCAACACTAATCTTATTATATAGCTCACGGACTCAATTACATAGAGAGATCATAAAGCAAAACTTAAAACTAGATCATGCCATAAACTTTATTCTACTAGATCAAAATACTACTAATAGGATCGAACTAACGAAAACGGTAAAGATAGGAGTTGTGATTGTGATACGATACCGGGGCACCTCCCCCAAGCTTGGCAGTTGCCAAGGGGAGTGCCCATACCCATGTGATTATATATCCTTGGTTGGTGAAGAAGGTGGAGGTGTTGTTGATGATGTGGGCTTGTCATCTATCTTCCAAGGCATAGGTTCACCATCATAGAAGGATGGTCGAGTCTCCGGAATCCTCGAATCTGCAGCCAAACTCATTCTTTTGAATCTATATTCATACTCACAGTTTTGGTTTTGCAGGTCATAGATTTGGTCTTGGAGGTGCTCGATCCTCTCATGTAGCTTGAAGATAGCCTCCTCGGTGTTCTTGGCATCCGGCTTGTAGTTGTTAGTGAACTCCGCGAGCATCATTTGGCTAGCGTTGATTCCACGCTCCACCATCCCCTGGCACTTGAAAACTTGTTGCTCCATTGCTTCGAGCCTTGTCTCCACGCTTCCGGTTCCCTTTGGTCCCTCAGTATCACGGATGTGCAGCAACCCATCACGCATCTCAATGGTTTGAGGGTGTCATAGCACCTCCGCGAGGTAAGGGTTGATGACCTTCTCGAAGAACTTGTCCTTGGAAGCACTTGGGCACGTCATGATAATCTAGATCTGTCAGAAAAACAGCTCGAAACAAGGACAAAAAATATTTGCGTGATATGGGAGTCAAAACCTTCGGGAGAATATATAGTGAATTTTTACCGACCAAAATACGTGTCGTGCAAGAAAACAGAGTCCGGAAGGCACACGAGGTGCTCTTGAGGTAGGGGGCGCGCCCTCCACCCTCGTGGGTCCCTCGTGTACTTCCCGGACTGCTACTTAATTTTCTATTTTTCTAATTATTCCAAAACGGAGAAATATTGCCTTAAAAATTGTTTTGGAGTCGGTTTACTTACCGTACCACATACCTATTCCTTTTCGGAGTCTGAGACATTCTGGAAAGTGTCCCTTATGTATTCCTCCAGGGTTATGGTTTCAATAATATTGGTTTCAATATTTATGGGATTACCTGAGATATAATGTTTGATTCTTTGATCATTTACCACCTTCGGATTTGTGCCTTCGAAGTTGTTGATTTTTATGGCACCGGAACGATAGACCTCCTCGATAACATAGGGGCCTTCCCATTTAGAGAGAAGTTTCCCTTTAAAAAAATCTTAAACGAGAGTTGTATAGCAATACATAATCAGCTACATTAAACTCACCCTTTTGTATCCTTTTGTCATGCCATCTTTTAACTTTTTCTTTAAACAACTTGGCATTTTCATAAGCTTGGGTTCTCCATTCATCAAGTGAGCTGATATCAAAAAACCTCTTTTCACCGGCAAGTTTGACATCATAGTTGAGCTCTTTAATAGCCCAATATGCCTTATGTTGTAGTTCGAGAGGTAAGTGACATGCTTTTCCATATACCATTTTGTACAGAGACATACCCATAGGATTTTTATATGCACTTCTATAGGCCCACAATGCATCATCAAGTTTCTTGGACCAATTCTTTCTAGACCTATTGACAGTCTTTTGAAAAATTAATTTGAGTTCTCTATTACTCAATTCTACTTGACCACTAGACTGTGGGTGATACGGAGATGCAATTCTATGATTGACGTCATATTTAGCAAGCATTTTACGGAAGGCACCATGAATAAAATGTCAACCACCATCAGTCATTAAATATCTAGGGACTCCAAACCTCTGAAAAATAACATCTTTAAGCATTTTAATAGAGGTGTTATGATCAGCACTACTAGTTGGAATAGCTTCTACCCACTTAGTAACGTAATCAACAGCAACTAAAATATGTGTATATCCATTAGAGGAAGGAAAAGGTCTCAGATAGTCAAAGCCCCAAACATCAAATGGTTCAATAACAAGTGAATAATTCATAGGCATTTCTTGATGTCTACTAATATTACCAATTCTTTGACATTCATCACAAGATAGGACAAACTTACGAGCATCCTTGAAGAGAGTAGGCCAATAAAAACCGGATTGCAATACCTTATGTGCAGTTCTATCTCCCGCATGGTGTCCTCCATAAGTTTCGGAGTGGCACTTGCGTAGGATCTGTTCCTGTTCATGCTCAGGTACACAATGTCTAATAACACCATCTACTCCTTCTTTATAAAGATGTGGGTCATCCCAAAAGTAATGTCTCAAATCATAGAAGAACCTTTTCTTTTGTTGGTATGTGAAGCTAGGTGGTATGAATTTAGCAACAATGTAATTAGCATAATCAGCATACCAAGGAGTACTACGAGAAGTACTTATGACATTTAATTGTTCATCAGGAAAGCTATCATCAATAGGTAGTGGGTCATCAAGAACATTCTCTAACCTAGATAAGTTGTCTGCAATGGGGTTCTCAGCTCCTTTTCTATCAACAATATGCAAATCAAATTCTTGTAGCAAGAGAACCCATCTAATAAGTCTAGGCTTAGCATCTTTCTTCTCCATAAGATATTTAATAGCAGCATGATTAGTGTGGATAGTTACTTTAGAATCAACAATATAAGATCTAAACTTATCACAAGCAAATACAACTGCTAAAAGTTCTTTTTCAGTAGTCGCATAATTTCTTTGAGCATTGTCTAGAGTCTTACTAGCATAATGGATAAAATTTAATTTCTTATCAACTCTTTTCCCTAAAACAGCACCTACCGCATAATCGCTAGCATCACACATAATTTCAAAGGGTAAATTCCAATCAGGTAGCTGAACAATAGGTGCAGAGACTAATGCTTTCTTAAGTATTTCAAATGCTTCTACACAATCATCATCAAAGACAAATGGTATATCTTTTTGTAATAAATTAGTCAGAGGCCGAGAAATTTTTGAGAAGTCCTTAATGAACCTCCTACAAAATCCGGCATGACCAAGGAAACTTCTTATACCTTTGATGTCCTTGGGACATGGCATCTTTTCAATAGCATCAACCTTGGCTTTATCAACTTCAATACCTCTTTCAAAAACTTTATGCCCCAAGAAGATACCCTCGTTAACCATAAAGTGGCACTTTTCCCAATTCAATACAAGATTAGTTTCTTCACATCTCTGCAAAACTCGATCAAGATTGCTCAATCAATCATCAAAAGAAGATCCATAGACGGAAAATTCGTCCATGAAAACCTCACAAATCTTTTCACAAAAGTCAGAGAATATAGGCATCATGCATCTTTGAAAGGTAGCAGGTGCATTACATAAACCAAAAGGCATACGTCTATAAGCAAAAGTACCAAAAGGGCATGTAAAAGTAGTCTTTGATTGATCTTTAGCCGACACAGGTATTTGAGAGAAACCAGAATAACCATCTAGAAAGCAGTAATGTGTATGTTTGCATAATCTTTCTAGCATTTGATCGATAAAAGGTAAGGGGTAATGATCTTTCTTAGTAGCCTTCTTTAATTTGCGGAAATCAATTACCATCCTATAACCTGTAATAATTCTTTGTGGAATCAATTCATCTTTATCATTAGGAACCATAGTAATACCTCCCTTCTTAGGGACACAATGAATAGGACTTACCCACTGACTATCAGCAACGGGATAAATTATACCTGCCTCCAGAAGCTTTAGTATTTATTTTCTTACCACTTCTTTCATTTTAGGATTCAGACGTCGTTAAGGATCACGAACTGGCTTGGCATCTGCTTCCAAATTTATTTTATGTTGACATAGAGTGGGACTAATGCCCTTAAGATCATCAAGAGTATATCCAATAGCAGCACGGTGCTTCTTCAGAGTTTTCAATAATCTTTCTTCTTCATGCTCTGAAAGGTTAGCACTAACAATAACAGGATATATCTTTTTTTCATCAAGATAAGCATATTTAAGATTATCAGGCAATGGTTTAAGCTCAAACACGGGATCACCCTTAGGTGGAGGGGGATCCTCTAGGATTTCAACAGGCAAATTGTGTTTTAGAATAGGTTCCTGTTTAAAGAATACTTCATCTATTTCCCTTCTTTCATTCATAAACATATCATTCTCATGGTCTAGCAAATATTGTTCTAAAGGATCACTAGGAGGTACGGCAATAGAAGCAAGACCAACAATTTCAGCCTTACTAGGCAATTGTTCTTCACGGTGTTATTTACTAAATTTAGAGAAATTAAATTCATGAGTCATATCATCTAAGCCGACAGTAACAACATCCCTTGTGCAATCTATGGTAGAATTAACAGTATTCAAGAAGGGTCTACCAAATAATGGGACAAAAGCTATCTTGTGGGGAACCAAGAACAAGAAAATCAGCAGGATATTTACTTTTCCCACACAAGACTTCAACATCTCTAACAATTCCCATTGGGGAAATAGTGTCTCTATTGGAAAGTTTAATTGTGACATCAATATCTTCTATTTCAGCAGGTGCAATCTCATGCATAATTTCTTGGTATAAGGAATGAGGTATTGCGCTAGCACTGGCACCCATATCACATAAGCCATGATAACAATGATCTCCTATTTTAACAGAAATATCAGGCACGCCTACCACAGGTCTATTTTTATCTTTAGCATAGGTTTAGCAATTCTAGCAGTTTCACTCCAGAATTGAATAACATGCCCATCAGTATTATAAGACAAGAGATCTTTAACAATAGCAATATTAGGTTCAACTTTAACTTGTTCAGGAGGTGTATATGTTTTAATATTGCTTTTATGAACCACAGTTGAAGCTTTAGCATGATCCTTTATCCTAATAGGGAAAGGTGGTTTCTCAACATAACAAGTAGGAACAATAGGATCATTATAAGTGACAGTCTTTTCTTCAACTTTAATTGGTGCAGCTACTTTTACTTCTATGGGAGGATGATATTTAAACCACTTCTCCTTAGGGAGATCAACATAAGTAGCAAAAGATTCACAGAAAGAAGCTACTCTCTCAGAATCAAGTCCATATTTAGTGCTAAATTTACGAAAAACATCGGTATCCATAAAAGATTTAACACAATCAAAAATAGGTGTCATACCTGACTCCTTACCATTGTCGAGGTCCCAATCTTCAGAGTTACATTTAATTATGTCCAATAAATCCCATTTGAATTCAATAGTCTTCATCATAAAAGAGCCAGCACAAGAAGTATCAAGCATGGTGCGATTGTTACCAGAAAGTCGAGCATAAAATTTTTGGATAAACATTTCTCTTGAGAGCTCATGATTGGGGCATGAATATAACATTGACTTAAGCCTCCCCCAAGCTTGAGCAATGCTTTCTCCTTCGCGAGGCCAAAAATTATATATATAATTGCGATCACGATGAACAAGATGCATAGGATAAAACTTCTGATGAAATTCCAATTTCAATCGTTTGTAATTCCAAGACCTCATATCATCACATAGCCTATACCATGTCGATGCATCTCCCCTCAAAGATAAGGGGAAGACCTTATTCTTAACAACATCTCCGGATACACCTGCAAGCTTAAATAATCCACAAACTTCATCCACATATATTAGATGTTCATCTGGATGTTTTGTTCCATCTCCTAAAGAAGGATTAGCTAGCAGTTTTTCTATTATACCCGAAGGAACTTCATAAGGAATTTCATTTTCAATAGGTTCGGTAGGTTGAGGAGCAACTCTTTGCTCTACTGGTCAGGGTGAAGATACCCCGAACAAGCCCCTCAGAGGATTACTTTCCATAGTAACAAGTGACAGTAAATTGCAGCACACTATATAAATTTTTCCTTACCAAATTCCACCTACCAAAGGCGCTTCACTTCCTGGCAATGGCGCCAGAAAAGAGTCTTGATAACCCAGGAGTATAGGGGATCTATCGTAGTCCTTTCAATAAGTAAGAGTGAGGGAGTCCTGGATTAGGGGGTGTCCGGATGGCCGGACTATACCTTCAGCCGGACTCCTGGACTATGAAGATACAAGATTGAAGACTCCGTCCCGTGTCCGGAAGGGACTTTCCTTGGCGTGAAAGGCAAGCTTGGCGATACGGATATGTAGATCTCCTACCATTGTAACCGACTCTATGTAACCCTAACCCTACCCGGTGTCTATATAAACTGGAGGGTTCTAGTCCGTAGGACAACATACACATCAACAATCATACCATAGGCTAGCTTCTAGGGTTTAGCCTCCTCGATCTTGTGGTAGATCTACTCTTGTACCACCCATATCATCAATATTAATCAAGCAGGACGTAGGGTTTTACCTCCATCGAGAGGGCCCGAACCTGGGTAAAACTTCGTGTCCCCTGCCTCCTGTTACCATCCGGCCTAGACGCACAGATCGGGACCCCCTACCCGGGACCGCCGGTTTTGACACCGACATTGGTGCTTCCATTGAGAGTTCCTCTGTGTCGTCGCTCTCAGGCTCGATGGCTCCTACGATCATCAATAGCGATGCAGTCCAGGGTGAGACCTTCCTCCCCGGACAGATCTTCGTCTTCGGCGGCTTCGCACTACAGGCCAATTCGCTTGGCCGTCTGGAGCAGATCGAAAGCTACGCCCCCGGCCGTCAGGTCAGATTTGGAAGTTTAAACTACACGGCTGACATCCGCGGAGACTTGATCTTCGATGGATTCGAGCCACTGCCGAGCGCGCCGCTCTGTCACGACGAGCATGATTTAGCTCTGCCGCCGAACAGTGCCCTGGAGGCCGCACCCGCGTCAGCTCCGACCCCTAATTCGGAGCCAACTGCACCGATCGAGGATGGGCGATTGGAAGCCACCTCGGGGGCTGCGACCCGAACACCAGCCCCGTACTCTGCGAGACTCGTGACTCCAAGGAGCGGACTCCTCTCCGAACTCCAAACCCTCCGCGCCCCTGCCGATCGAATCCGATTGGGCGCCGATCATGGAGTTCACTGCCGCGGATATCTTTCAGCACTCGCCTTTGGGCGATATCCTGAAGTCACTAAAGTCTCTCTCTTTATCAGGAGAGCCATGGCCGGACTACGGTCAGCAAGGTTGGGGTACGGACGATGAACAAATTCAAAGCTGTCGGTGTACTAGAGTAGGGGTACCCTAGTATCCCGAACTTGTGCACGGGCAGTCGCAGCATCCCGCGGCAAGGTTTGCCAGGTGACCGCCAAGATCCTCCGCGGCTACTTTGAAGACCATTCAAGAACAAAGTACTCAAACCGAGGCCCCAGCAAGAGGAGCTTGCCGGGAAGGCTGACCAAGGCCCCGGCAAGAGAAGCTGGCCGGGAAGTAGACAAGACCCCGGCAAGAGGAGCTTGCCGGGAAGGCCACTCAAGGCATACCAAGAAAGCTTGCCGCGACGCGCCGCGCATCCCGGCAAGGCCCGGTGAGCGACAAGCTCCCGAACACGACAAGACGACGACCGCGGCAAGGAGCTTGCCGCGGGAAACCCCCACTTCGTGCCCGCGCTCCAGCACACCTGCCAACGTGTCGCTCTAGGACTCTCCCAAGCACACGTGGCAGGAGGCCGTGCAGCTAGGGGTGCGCGGTGGCAAGCAGGCGCTGACAAGATAACCATCGTGGCAAGCAGGCGCTGACAAGATAACCATCGTGGCAAACGGTGGCGTCCCTAGCGGTCCATTTCGGTACTGTTTAGGCGACACAGACGGGCAATTAATGCCCTTGTCCCCTGCCGCCAGGGTTAGGTATGATAACACTGTAACAGGTAGCTGTACCTACCACAGCACCTTTCCATTTTTGCCCTTTACCTCCGTTGCCACCTGTGGGTAACCCCTTGAGCATATAAAAGGAGGCCCGTGTGCAACGGAGAGGGGGGTTAGCCAGTTCGAACACTCACGCTCGGTCCTGCCAGCCACCGGTGTGTACTGTAGCACTCCGCGCTCCCGAGCTAGAAATCAATACCAAACCACAAAGCAGGAGTAGGGTTTTACGCATCCGTGCGGCCCGAACCTGGGTAAATCGCTCGCGTGCCCCGCCTCGATCTGCTCTTTGCGCGACCTCCGCCCCCACCAAACCAAACGGGACCCGGTCCACCGGTCCCATAGGTGCCCGTGGATCAGTAACCCCGGCATCTCTGGCGCGCCAGGTAGGGGGCGTCGAAGTTGTGTGAACCAGATCCGGCGTTCTTGCGAGCCAGATCTTCATCATCTTCATCAACATGCCGCCGAAGAAGAAAGTTTCGGAGGCAGCCGCTCCGTCCGCGCCGAGCCAGCCCCCGCCGGAGCAAACGGTTGGTGGGGCAGGCGCCGGCGGAAGAACACGCGTCGACGAGGGAACTCACGGTGCTGCCAGGTCCCAGGACAAGGCTGCGCTGCCCATCGGCGGCATAGCCGGCTCCCACAATGACCGGGCACACTCCAAGACCTCAGCATCCGTGCATGCACCGCGCCCATCTCAAGAGGCGCGGGACCGGCAGCATCATGGTACTCACGGTACCATGCGTTCGCTAGATCAAGATCGAGCTGGTGGATCTCGGGGCGCTCAGGACCACCATGCACGCCAACCTGCTAGCGCGAGCGAGACACGGTCGCCTGGACGAGATACTGCTCCTTCTAACGTAGTTAGAAGTCCGAGCATATCCCGCTCCTCGCACCGTTCGCCACCGCCACCCGCCACCGCAGCAGAATCTTTGGCGCGAGCTCAGCTGCTCCTAGACTACCCTCCAGCGGCGGACAGGGTCGACGACTGGAGAGCCACTATCCAGAGTCTCATCGGCTTCGCCAATGGCGACACTCCACGGCAGCCGAGCACATCTCAGCCGCGGCAAGCCAGCCAGGCACGAGCCAGGGACGACAAGACTGGTGGGGGTGCAACTACTGTGCACTCTCCACCCCGAAGGCCAAGATCGTCGACTCGCCGGGTCCACCTCGACAGCGACTCCACCGCGTCGTCAGATCCGCGAGCTCGTCGCGATCAGCGCCATGTTCTTCAAGAATGACAACAAGAAGACGCTCGTACTCGCATCGAGCGCTGGAGAGAAGCGCGGCGTCAATCAGACCAGCGCGCTGGGCCCTCTGTTGACATGCATGCGCCGGAGGAGCCAGACGACTTGCTGTACGCGGTAGGTTGCCCTGCGTTCACTCGTGAGCTGCGGCAATTCCAGTGGCCCAGTACGAAGAACTTCAAGCCAGATGTACCAGAGAAGTACGACGGCAAGTCGCATCCGTCGGAGTTCCTCAGCATCTACACCATCGCGGTGCAGGCTGCTGGGGGGCGGGACGATAAGATCCTTGCCAACTACTTCCCGTTGGTGCTCAAGCCCAACGTCAGGTCCTGGCTCATGCACTTGCCGGACAACTCCATATCCTCCTGGGCTGATCTATGCCATCAGTTTGTCGGCGCCTTCACAGGCGGCCACAAACCTCATGGCCAAGAGAGTGATCTTCATCTGCTCGTCCAGAAGGAAGGAGAGCCCCTGCGCAAGTATATCCAGAGGTTCAGCCCTGTACAGCACAACATCCCAAATATCCACCCTGCCGCGGTAATCAGCGCGTTCCATCAGAACGTGCGTAACCGCAGGATGCGGGAGGAGATGGCGATGTGCAAGATCCGGGACGTCAGCGAGCTATATGCCCTGGCCGACAAGTGTGCACGCGCTGAGGAAGGGAGGAAATTCCCCGGAGAAAGCACTGGAGCTGGGGGATCTGACAGCGAGGATGCCGCCCCGGCAAAGAAAAACCGGCGGCGCAACAACAAGAAGAAGCAGAACAAGGAGGTGCTGGTCGTTGAGCAGTCCAGCAGCGACGGCGGCGCCAAGCGAGCCAAGGTCGGTAGCTCCGGCAAGGAGGTTGCCACATGCACCAACTGCCAGGCTGTGGCGGCCGCCGACAAGCAGGACGGCTCCGACAACCAATACTGCAAGATTCACCGCACCAAGGGCCATGACCTCCGGAGATGCAAGAAAGTCGAGCAGCTTGTCCAGCAGCAAAGAGCTGAGTACGAGCGGCGCGACAAGGAGAGGGCCCAAGGGGGTGCTGAAGAATCCGGCAAGAAGCGCGCCGGACGGGGAGGACGCCGCGGCAAGGCCAAGCAGCGGCAAGGAGACAGGCCTCCCCGCGGCCGCGACAACGATGAAGATGATAACGACGAAGACATGGATGACGTTGAGACCAGTGAACAGGAGTTTCAGAAAGCCACAGAGGTCATGTGCGTTGACGGCGGTGCTTCTCTGCACACTTCACACCGCCAACTCAAGCAGTGGGCGCGGGAAGTCAATGCAGCGGAACCACCTGTCGAATCGCGCAAGCTTCTGAAATGGTCCAGCACGCCTATCATCTTCGACATTGAGGACCACCCTGATCGCACAACTGCGGTCGGGTGCCTGCCGATGTTGGTTTCACCAACTATCCGCAACCTCAAGGTCACTAAGATGTTAGTTGACGGCGGGGCCGGCTTGAACCTGATCTCCTCCGCTGTGCTCCAGAAACTCCAAATCCCCGACAGCGAGCTCGAAGAGACCGGCACATTCCAAGGAATCAACCCGGGAAGGAGCAAGCCGAAGGGGAAGGTCACGCTGCCGGTAACATTTGGCAGCGAGCTAAACTTCAGGACTGAGAAGGTCACATTCGACGTTGCCGATATCCCATTGCCCTACAATGGGATACTTGGCCGTCCGGCACTCGCCAAGTTCATGGCAGCCTCTCACTACGCATATAACATGCTGAAGATGCCAGGCCCGATAAGCGTCATTTC
This sequence comes from Triticum urartu, assembly GCF_003073215.2. NCBI lineage: Eukaryota > Viridiplantae > Streptophyta > Magnoliopsida > Poales > Poaceae > Triticum > Triticum urartu. The sequence goes on along the minus strand of NC_053024.1, from coordinate 175,583,949 downwards.
TGTCCCTGGCGACAAGAAGGATGCTCTTATCTGCGCCGACAAGATCTACCGGGAAGCAGCAGCCACGGCAGATCGCGATCCACTTGCCGCTGAAGCTCCCGGGGGGAAGAAGACCAAGTCTGGCAAGAGTTCTGATGCCCACTCTGGCAAGCGCACCTCTTCGGAGTGCTGCGCTGCCGTTGAGGACGCACCATCGAGCTCCACCGGCAAGTGCAAGAAGACGATGGCAGCTCCGCCAGAGATGAAGAAGGTATCCGCCAAGGAGGACGGCGCTGGTGGTACCTTCACCATCAGTGCCACGCTCGGCCCTAAATAGGAAAGCGCGCTCATTGCTTTCCTGCGGGCGAATGTCGACGTGTTTGCGTGGCAACCGTCTGACATCCCCGGTGTTCCCAGGAAAGTGATTGAGCACCACCTTGCCGTCTGTCCCCATGCGCGGCCCGTCAAGCAGAAAGTCAGGAAGCAGGCAGTGGAGCGCCAAGAATTCATTGCAGAAGAGATCAAGAAACTGGAAGCAGCAGGCCACGTCAGAGGAGTGCTCCATCCCACGTGGTTGGCCAATCCTGTAGTCGTGCGCAAGGCAAATGGGAAATGGAGACTTTGCATCGATTTCACCGATGTTAACAAAGCTTGTCCCAAAGACCCATTTCCTTTGCCGCGCATTGACCAGATTGTTGACTCCACAGCCGGATGTGATTTGCTTTCATTTCTTGACGCATACTCAGGATATCATCAGATCTTCATGGCAGAAGAGGATGAGGAGAAGACCGCATTTATTACTCCATGTGGCACGTACTGTTTCGTACGGATGCCTTTCGGATTAAAAAATGCTGGTTCGACATTTGCAAGAGTAGTCCATGTTGCTCTTGAGCCACAAATACACAGAAATGTGGAAGCCTACATGGATGATATAGTAGTCAAGAGCAAGGACGGAGCAACCCTGACTCAAGACTTAGACGAGACTTTTGCAAATCTGTGCAAGATCAGCCTCAAGCTCAACCCAGAAAAGTGTGTGTTTGGAGTTCCCTCCGGCAAGCTTCTCGGGTTCTTCGTGTCTCAGCGGGGAATTGAAGCCAATCCCGACAAGATCAAGGCCATTGAGCAGATCGAAGCACCAAAGCGCGTCAAAGATGTACAGAAACTTGCCGGTTGCGTGGCTACTCTCAGCAGGTTTATCTCTTGGTCTGCTGAGCGCGCCCTGCCGTTTTTCAAATTATTGAAAAAGGCAGGTCCAGTGAAATGGACTCCGGAAGCGGAGGCTGCGCTGCAAGACCTGAAGAGATACCTGTCCTCCCCTCCAATACTTGTCGCACCTAAGCCACAAGAGAAGTTGCTGCTGTACATAGCGGCAACCAATCAAGTGGTTAGTGCTGCGTTAGTAGCAGAGAGGGAGGAAGATGATGAGCCAGCAACCGTGGCAAGCGCATCCAGCAACAAGCAGGGGGCTTCCCCGACAAGCTCTGGTACCGACAAAGATGGATCTGCGCAGATGCATGAAGAGACACGGAAGAAAATGGTACAGCGCCCAGTTTACTTTGTCAGTTCCCTCCTGCAGGGGGCTAGGTCAAGGTATTCTGGCATGCAGAAATTGCTTTTCGGCCTTCTCATGGCCTCGAGAAAGCTGCGCCATTACTTCCAAGCACATGAGATCACAGTTGTCACTCGCTTTCCGCTGAAGAGGATACTGCAGAACCCAGAAGCGACAGGCAGGATTGTTGAGTGGGCACTGGAACTGTCAAGCTTTGGCCTCAAGTTTGAAAGCACTTCAACTACCCAGAGCAGAGCATTGGCAGAATTTATAGCAGAATGGACGCCAACACCAGATGAAGAAATTCCAGAAACAAGCATCCCCGACAAGGAAGCAAGCAAACAGTGGCTGATGTACTTTGATGGTGCCTTTTCGCTGCAAGGCGCTGGCGCTGGTGTGCTGCTTATCACACCCACCGGAGAGCACCTCAAGTACATAGTCCAGATGCACTTTCCCAAGGAGCAAGCAACAAACAATACTGCAGAGTATGAGGGATTGCTTGCCGGTCTCAGGATCGCGGCAGACCTTGGGATCAAGAAGCTCATTGTCAGGGGTGACTCACAGCTTGTCGTCCGCCAAGTAAACAAGAATTATCAGAGTCCGTTGATGGAGGCTTACGTTGACGAAGTGAGAAAGCTAGAAGAGCGCTTTGACGACCTACAAATGGAGCACGTTCCAAGAGCTCAGAACGCCATTGCTGACGGCCTGTCAAAGTGCGCCGCACTTAAGCTACCTGTGGAACCAGGGATCTTTGTGCTCAAGCTGACTCAACCGTCCGTAACACCATCAACTGGACAGAGCAAGAAGAGGAAGTTGATTCCTGGTGACTGCCTGCCGGCAGAGCTTCCCGAAGCCGCCGCCAAGAAGGCCCCTAGGATCAACGCCGAAGGCGCTGAGGAGCAGTCTGCTCCGGCAAGCCCTAGGGTTTGTTCCGTTGAAGCAGAAGCTCCCGATAAGTTTTGCTCCGGCAAGCTTGTCGGGGAACGTCAAGCTCCGGCAGAGGTGCAGCTCCTCGCCGTAGAAGCGGACGTTCCCGCAGCAGCTGAGAACAACACCGAGAACGCTGAGGAGCAAGATGCTCCGACAAGCCCTAGGGTTTGTTCCATTGAAGCAGAAGCTCCCGATAAGTTTCCGGCAAGCTTGTCGGGGAACGTCAAGCTCCGGCAGAGCCGCAGGTTCTTGCCGTAGAAGCGGATGTTCCCGCAGCGGCAGATTTTCCTTTAGTCCTTGTTGTCGAGCCACAAGCTCCAACATGGGCGCAGCAGGTTGTCCATTTCCTTCAGACAGGAGAACTTCCCGAAGAGCAAGAAGAAGCGGAAAGAGTAGCCCGGCAGTCGAGTATGTACCAGTTTGTCGACAAGACACTGTACAGAAGAAGACTCAACGGTGTGAAATTGAAGTGTATTCCCCGGGAAGACGGACAAAAGCTGTTGGCAGAGATACACGGAAGCATATGTGGTCACCACATTGGCGCAAGAGCACTTGTCGGCAAAGCGTTCCGGCAAGGTTTCTTCAGGCCAACAGCCCTCCAGGATGCAACTGCACAAGTAACCAAGTGTGAAGCGTGCCAGTTCCATTCCAAGCAGATACACCAGCCGGCTCAAGCTCTCCAGACGATCCCTTTATCCTGGCCATTTTCGGTCTGGGGGCTCGACATCCTCGGCCCCTTTTCCCGAGCTGTCGGGGGCTTTGAGTACTTGTACGTTGCAATCGACAAGTTCACAAAGTGGCCGGAAGTGGAACCAGTGAGGAAGGTGACCGCACAGTCAGCCATCAAGTTCTTCAGGTCGATTGTTTGCCGCTTCGGGATCCCTAACAGGATAATCACCGACAACGGTACACAATTCACGAGCCGCACCTTCATGCAATACGTCCAAGATCTTGGCGCCAAGATCTGCTTCGCTTCTGTTGCTCACCCGAGAAGCAACGGTCAAGCGGAGAGGGCAAATGCTGAAGTGCTGCGCGGGCTCAAGACCAGAACTTTCGACAGGCTGCACAAGTGCGGAAGGAACTGGATCGAGGAGCTGCCGGTGGCTCTTTGGTCGATCAGAACGACGCCAAATCGAGCCACTAGACAGACACCCTTTGCTCTAGTCTATGGAGCAGAGGCAGTTACCCCCACGGAACTCGTATACGGGTCACCTCGAGTGCTCACTTATGATGAGCTCGAGCAAGAGCAGCTGCGGCAAGATGACGCGCTGCTCCTTGAGGAAGACCGTCTCCAGGCTGCTGTGCGAGCTGCTCGCTACCAGCAAGCTCTGCGCCGCTACCATAGACGCAGAGTCAATGCCAGGAGTCTCGAGGAAGGCGACCTTGTTCTTCGGCGCGTTCAGTCCGCCAAGAATTCCAACAAGTTGACGCCGGAGTGGGAAGGCCCTTACCAGGTGAAGCGAGTCACAAGGCCTGGCGCTGTCCGCCTTGAGACCGAAGATGGCGTACCAGTGAGCAACTCCTGGAACATCGAGCATCTTCGTAAGTTTTACCCGTAAGGCGCGGTTGTCGGACCCTGTCCGGCAACCACCCTTCTGTACAAGTCTTGCCGCTGTTGCATGTAATCCTTTGTACAGAGCCAGGCACAGACCCTGAGCACAAGTAAATGAAGCGCTGACACCCCGGGGTTATAGCATGCATGCTAGGTCGATTCTCGTCCTTGGTTAGGGCTGATAGTGCCTAACAGCAGCTAACCCCTAGCTTAGAGGTCGAGTGTCCGTCCCTTTGCTTTTCTTTCATTCGCAGGGCTCGCATATCCTGGCCAGACTGCTTGAGGATGAAAAGGAGAAGAAGGGCGCACCGGCACCTGGGCCCCGGCAAGCCAGTATTGCTGGGGGCTGCGAGTGCCAAGATTCATCCACGGCAAGCCAGAGTTGCCGGGGGCTGCATTATCAGATAAGTCTTTCGTCCCTCGTCATGCATCCTCTTATGGACTGGGGAATGCGAAACCGCGTTTCATCCCGAAAACTGCCGTGCTCCCTCAACTCTAGGCCCTGGGGCCCGTTCCCGGGGCCAAGTTTGGTCGTAGTCGCGGCAGCAAAGGGATGAAACGAGGAGGCCGCACCCACCTCGTTCCCGCCTCCGTCAAAGGCGTGAGAAAGGTCGAGCGACGTGGGAAGGCGGCAGGGCCTGTTGCCGGGAGGCGAACTGTCTGTCCGAGGGATACCAAGGATTTGCTCCTTGGCGTGGGTTTAACCCGCGAGACAAATAACCCGGCAAACATCCCCTTTTCATTAAAAAACATCCCACTCAGGTACATTCCATAGAGGATGAAAAACATGAAAGAGAGGATTACAAGTTTTAGATGCAGCTAAGGCCCGAAGGCTTACAAATTAAAAAGATAAGATGCCCGTAATCCCTTTCCCGTCCCTCTCTTCAGGAGGTAGGTCAAGGAGGCGAAAAGGGCAAAAGGGGCGCCTAGGAGAGCTACGGGTGCCAGAAGACACCAAGAGAACATCCCGGGGGCCGTCCGGAGGCTGGACGGTGATGGCGGCGCCGGAAGCGGGGCTTGAAGACGGGGCAGCAGGACGTCAGCACGCTGTCGAGGGCACCACGCCCTCGTACTCTGACCTGACGGCCTTGTCGCCATCCCTCTTCCCCTTCCGCAGCCTCCCTACGCCAGCCGCCCAAGCAGACGGCCCCGGGGAGTTCAAGGAGCCGGCGACACGGATGATGGGGTCACCGGTGCCGCATGACACCTAGTCGGACCCGCCATCCCGCCGCCCGCTACCTTCATCGTCGCTGTCGCTCTCCTCCTCGTCACTCTCGCTCGAGGGGGAGCCTTCGCTATCGGAGGAGCTGTCCACGCAGCACTTCGCCCGAGTGCCGAAGCACCCGAAGACCTTGACGGAGAGGAGATCGCCCTCCATCAACTTAAAATGGAGGGTAAACCCCTCCATCAGGCTGTGGATACGGGCGAACGTCTTCCACCCTCGATCAAGATACATCACATTAGGGGCTGGGAATACAACGCGGACTCGCGTGCCGCTGATCCCACAGCCCCTCATGTGCAGTCTCAGTGTCTCGGGCGGGTCCAACTCGATCGCGCTCGCAAACGGAGCTGGAAGCCGGAGGCGACGATGAGGCGCCCGGCGCAGCCTGACGAACAACTCGCAAGGGCCGTCCCCTATATGGACCGCCGCGGGGGGAGGAGCCGCCGGCGGAGGCGACGCTGGCGCGCCACCCCGCCCGCCTCTTCCCCGAGCGCCTCGACCTCGTCCTCGACCTCGTCCGCGACCTCGCCCCCTCCCTCTTCCCCTTATGGCTGGCTCTGCCACCACGGGCGCGGGAGAGGGAGAGGTGCGCTGTCTGGTGGCGACCCTCGCCGCCACCGATGAAGGGCCTGGGTTCCCTTTCTCCATGGCGAATGAGAGAAAGGGGAGCAGAAGCTGAAGAAAGGAGGAGATGAGAGAGTGCGGGCTTCTGTGCTCCCCTCCCGCTCTTTATAAAGGAGTGAGGTGGGGGCTCGGCCGCCCCGCTCAGCGAATCAAGGCACGGGCAGAGCAGGGAGTCGGGGCCAACCCGCTGCCTCTGCTCCCGACGGCCCAGTTTCCCACTTCCACCATCCGCGACCCCAAGCGCATGGGAGCCGTGTGGCGGGGATGCAGAGCCGAGGCGACGGACGAGGCGGCCTCGCCCCACCCCGTGATCGCGGGGAGTGGACGCCTCGAAAACCGTGCACCGGCCCCGTCCAGTAAATGCACCACGCCCCCACGCCTACCTCCGTTTAGGTAGGAGGGCGTGAACCGTCCCCTTCATCATGGCTGGACGCATGCTCGCGGGGCTTAGCCCCGCGCACGCCGCCCACGTCACCCACGACGCCGCGATTGACGCGTGCCATTCTGGGCGTGCGCGGTGGAAGCGGAGAGATATGCGGTGTGACCTAGGCCGCGCGTGCCTGTGCACTGTTTTGGGCCTGGCCCAACAGCGCTCGGCACCGTGTCTGGCCCAGGTCCGGGGGCTCCTGTCGGTGTACTAGAGTAGGGGTACCCTAGTATCC
>NC_053024.1:175561385-175576431 GCF_003073215.2 Triticum urartu | reverse complement strand
TGCGCCGTACACCATAAAAAATGGTGTGTATCCGGTGGTGCGATTCGGCGTGGTCCGCAGCCCCCAGAGTACGGAGTCGAGCTCCTCTACCCAGTGCATGTTAGATTCCTTGAGGGACCGCACTAATCTGGGTTTGATGCCGCTCATGATGAGACAATTTGCACGTTCGACCTGACCGTTAGTTTGTGGGTGATAGACGGAAGCATAATCGAGCTTGATGCGCATGTTTTTGGACCAAAGTTTTACCTCATCGGCCGTAAAGTTCGTGCCGTTATCGGTGATGATGCTGTGGGGGACGCCATAACGGTGTATGACCCCGGATATAAAGTCTATCACAGGTCCAGATTTGGCCTTCTTAACAGGCTTGGCTTCTATCCATTTGGTGAATTTATCCACCATGACCAGTAAGTATTTTTTCTTGTGGGTTCCGCCTTTAAGGGGTCGCACCATGTCAAGCCCCCAGACCGCGAAAGGCCAAGTGATGGGGATAGTTTGGAGGGTGGTGGGTGGCATATGGCTTTGGTTTGCAAAAAGCTGGCAACCGGCGCATCGTTGGACCAAGTCCTGAGCGTCCGCCCGGGCGTCGCCAATAAAAGCCTGTACGGAAAGCCTTGCTTACAAGGGACCTGGATGCGGCGTGATGGCCACCGAGTCCGGCATGAATTTCAGCCAGCAGGTTCCGCCCTTCCTCTTCGGAGATGCACCTTTGAAGGACTCCGGTGGTGCTTTTCTTATAAAGTTCTCCCTCATGGACTTTATAGGCTTTAGATCGCCGCACTATACGGCGTGCCTCGTTTTGGTCCTCTGGGAGTTCCTGCCTAGTAAGGTAGGCTAGGAATGGTTCTGTCCACGGGGCGATTACGGCCATTAGTACGTGGGCTGAGGTTGTGATTTCATTGGCAGAGCCTCCGATTATGTCAGATTGTTCGGCGTCGGACAGTGCGGTTGGGTCCGGGCTAATATTGCCATGTTCCCCTTCCCATACTACGGATGGCTTGAACAGCCTTTCCAGGAAGATGTTGGGGGGGACCGCATCGTGTTTTGCGCCGATGCGTGCCAGGACGTCTGCCGCCTTATTGTTTTCTCGGGCTATATGGTGAAATTCGAGCCCCTCAAACCGAGCTGACATTTTGAGGACGGCGTTGCGGTAAGCTGCCATTTTTGGATCCTTGGCATCAAAGTCTCCATTTATTTGGGATATCGCGAGGTTCGAATCCCCGCGCACCTCTAGGCATTAATGCCATGGATACTGCCATCCGGAGACCATGTAAAAGGGCCTCATATTCGGCTACATTGTTGGAGTCGTGTACATAATCTGGAGGTACATATGAACTGTGTCTCCTGTGGGGGACGTCAAAACGATGCTGGCCCCTAGTCCGGCCAACATTTTGGAGCCGTCGAAGTGCATGATCAGTTTGAATATGTGTCGTACTCTTTAGGGAGTTCGGCCTCCGTCCATTCTTGCGACGAAGTCGGCCAAAACTTGCGACTTGATAGCTCGCCGTGGCCTATAAGTTATGTCGAACGGGAGGAGCTCGATGGCCCATTTTGCAATCCGGCCCGTTGTGTCACGGTTGTTTATAATATCGTTGAGTGGTACTTCCGATGCTACTGTGATTGAACACTCTTGAAAGTAGTGTCGTAGCTTCCGGGATGCCATGAATACCGCATATGCAATCTTTTGATAATGTGGGTACCGTGATTTGCATGGGGTGAGGACCGTGGACACATAGTAAACCGGCTATTGAAGGGGGAATTGTGTCCGTCCGTTTCCCGCTTGACGACGAGTACTGCGCTGACAACTTGATGGGTTGCTGCAATGTACAATAGCATTGGTTCGCCGATGTTTGGCGCGGCCAGGACAGGGTTTGTTGGCCAATATGGCTTTTATTTCCTCGAGTCCGGCCGTGGCGGCATCCGTCCACTCGAAGTGTTCGGTGCGCCGAAGGAGGCGGTAGAGGGGTAGCGCCTTTTCTCCCAACGGGAGATGAAGCCGCCACGCATCCGGTTAATTTTTGTATTTGTTTGAGGTCCTTTGGGATATCCAATTGTGACAAAGCTCGGATCTTGGCTGGATTTGCTTCGAATTCCTCTACCGGATACAATGAAGCCCAAGAGCTTTCCGGCTGGAACGCCGAAAACGCATTTTTACGGATTTAGCTTGATGTCATATGCTCGGAGGTTGTCAAATGTAAGCCTCAAGTCGTCTACTAGAGATTCGACATGTCTTGTTTTTACGACCACATCATCCACGTATGCCTTCTACTGTTTTGCGATCTGGTTTGCCAGACATGTCTGAATCATGCGCTGATATGTTGCGCCGGCGTTTTTGAGCCCGAAAGGCATTGTGTTGAAGCAGAATGGGCCGTATGGGGTGATGAATGCCGTTGCGCTTGGTCTGACTCGGCCATCTTGATTTGATGGTAACCGGAGTATGCGTCGAGGAAGCACAACGAATTGTGTCCTGCAGTGGCGTCGATAATTTGATCGATGCGGGGGAGGGGGAAGGGATCCTTTGGGCAAGCCTTGTTAAGGTCTTTGAAGTCAACGCACAGGCGCCAGGATTTGTCCTTCTTTGGTACCATCACCAAGTTTGCTAACCAGTCCGGATGTTTTATGTCTCTGATGAATCCGGCCTCCAATAGTTTGGCTAGCTCCTCTCCCATTGCCTGTCTCTTGGGCTCAGAAGAAACGCGAAGGGCTTGTTTGACAGTTTGAATCCTTTTAGGATATTTAAGCTGTGTTCGGCCAGCCTGCGTGGGATTCCTGGCATGTCTGAAGGGTGCCAGGCAAAAAATGTCCCAGTTCTCCTGTAGGAATTCTCGCAGTGCGGCATCTACATCGGGGTTTAATCGTGCCCCGATGGAAGCTATTTTATTGGGGTCCGTTGGATGGACCTGGAATTTGACTATTTCATCCGCTAGTTTAAAGGAGGTGGACTTGGATCTTTTATCGAGTATCACATCGTCCCTGTTTACCGTGGAGCGCAGCATAGTCAGTTCCGCAGCCGCTAGGGCTTCGGACAGTGCCTCAAGGGCCAATGCGGCTGTCTTGTTTTCGGAGCGGAGTCCTATGTCCGGATCACTAGCGAGAGTGATGATTCCGTTCGGCCCGGGCATCTTGAGCTTCATGTACCTGTAATGGGGTATTGCTTGGAAGATTGTAAACGCTTCCCGCCCCAGTAGAGCGTGGTGTCCGCTACTGAACGGGGCCACTTGGATTGTGACCTCTTCGGACCTATAATTATCCGGCATGACGAACACCACATCTAGTGTGATTTTTCCTGTACAGCGCGCTTCCCGACTGGGGATTATTCCTCTAAAGGTCGTGCTGCTTCACTCAATGCGGTTCCAGTCTATTTCCATTTTTTGAAGGGTTTCTTCATAAATGAGGTTCAATCCGCTGCCTCCGTCCATGAGTACCTTGGTGAGGCAAAAGCCGTCCACTATAGGACTGAGTACCAATGCGGCTGGTGCTCGAGCTATTCGGAATTTAGGTTCATCACTGGCATTAAAAGTAATAGCCGTGTCACTCCATGGGTTTATTTTTGCTACTTGATAGACTTCAGTGGGGCTGCGGAGTGTTCTTTTTTGCATATTATTTGATGCGAAAGTCTCGAAGACTGTTAAGACTGTACTGCAGTCCCTGAGGTGGCTTTCTGCTGCCTCTGGAATTAGGAGATCTTCGCCCCTTTTGGCCACCTGCCAGAGTATCCAACATGCTCTAAGGCTATGAGTTGGTGTGGCGTCCTCTGTACTATGAATTTTACAGGGTCCATTAAGCCATCCCTCCAGTATGGTTCCATGCCCTGTAGAGGGTTTTGGTTTTTTGGTTTTTAACCCGGGTGTCTAATGATAATGCACCCTTTTATTTCGGACGAGGTTTCTATTCAGGGCCGGATTGTCCCAAAATTTAGTTTCGGTTTTTCGGGCGCTTTCCATCGCACAGTACTTTTGTACTATGGACGCCAAGTCAGCGAAGCATGTAAGATCACGACGACCTGTGGCGTTGAGGATTCCCTTGTCCGTGCAATTATTGCAAAAGATTGAGATTGCGTCTTCCTCACGGCAGTCCTTTATCCTGTTCATGACCAGGAGGAACCTTGCCCAGTAATGATGTACTGTTTCTTCGGGCTTTTGCCTGATTTGGGATAGATCGCTTATGTTCGGGTGGGTGGGTGGAATTAAATCCGGAACTTCACCCAATCTAAGACTCAGAGGCCAAGGAGTTTCCGAACTGTGAAGTTTGGATTCCTGGATGTTGTCCAGCGAATCTAGCCCGTTGCCTGATTCTAAGTTTAGGTCTTGAGTTACATCCTCCCCTCCGTGGGTATCCGGCTTGGAGGGATCGGGAATACGGACGCAACTAGTCCTTAAGATAGATGAAGAGTTGCCGCACTGTGCCTCTACCATGGCAACGTGATGGGTGACTTGGGGAGAATTAATTTCTCTTAGATCGGGTTTAAGCCCAACCTGGTCATAATCCGTACTGACCCCCAAGGCGGCGATGCGATCCAAGAGCTCGTTTACGGAAGAGAGCTCCATTGGATCTAACTGCTTGACAAGCTCCGAGCTGACGTGAAAAGTCTATAGTTGATGCCTGATGGTACGACCCTTGTCGCGAATGGCAGCCAGCACCGGTGGTCTCAATAGGTGTTCCGACCAGCAGGCGTGGTCCATGAGAAACCGCCTTCCGGTGAAGTGTTTGGGCGCCTGAGCCGACGCAGGACTCCTCGCATTCGCTAACACTCGGGGTGTCGTCTATTAACCAACTGGTGTGGACAATCTTTCTCTGTATGCACGATCGACAAGAGAGGATACTCTACATATGATAGGAACCGTGTCGGACTGTCTCAAAACCGGCGATGCTCGTGGAGGGGTTCCCGGAAAAGTGTGCTGTCGTGTATCCCGAATCTTACCCTCGGGTAACATGCGAGAGGCAGAGGACGAGCGACTGTTTTTGACCTAAGGTTCGGGCCCCTCTTGATGGATATGTTAAACTACCGTGCCTTGCTTCGCATTTAATCAACCCTTTGATGTATACCTAGAGTAACGTACAGAAGTAGACGTATCTACCCACCGATATCCTAAGTGTCAGCAAGAGCGTTCAACCACTCCGGATGCTAGAATCGCTGCATAGGTATGATCCATTTGTGGTAGGAAGCGTGGTTGCTGTGTAGTGTCTTGGAGTGCGCGCTTGTCCTACGGACTAAAAACCCTCCGTTATATGACACCGAGAGGGGTTGCAGTGTCGGTGTCAAAAGCCTCAGCAGATTTGCGGAGTAGAGTTACCGGCGCAGGGCTGTGACGCGCTAGGCGACGGACAGATAGATCGAGCTATGGTTTACTGTGGGGGGATTGACTGCTAAGAGTCTTGTGTCTGTTCTCGAGGGCCCCCCCGATTAAGAGGGAGGGTCGGGCCGGCTGGCCGCTCTTGGGCGCACGCCAGGGAGGACTTACTGGACCCAAGTCCTAAGTAGAGTTCCACTAAGGGGGAAAAGAAGGAGGAGGGAGAGGGAAAGGGGCGCCGCCCCCACCCCTTGTGGATTGGCAAGGGGGGCGCACGCCACCTCCTGGCCGGCCCTCTCTCTTTCCACTAAGGCCCATGTTGGCCCATTAACTTCCCCGGGGTCCGGTAACCCCTGGTACTCCGAAACTTATCTGAAACTTTCGAAACCATTCCGGTGTCCGAATGTAACCTTCCAATATATGAATCTTTACCTCTCGACCATTTCGAGACTCCTCGTCATGTCTGTGATCTCATCGGGACTCCGAACAAACTTCGGTCATCAAATCACATAACTCATAATACAAATCGTCATCGAACGTTAAGCGTGTCGGACCCTACGGGTTCGAGAACTATGTAGACATGACCGAGACACATCTTCGGTCAATAACCAATAGCGGAACCTGGATGCTCATATTGGCTCCTATATTCTACGAAGATCTTTATCGGTCAAACCGCATAACAACATACGTTGTTCCCTTTGTCATCGGTATGTTACTTGCCCGAGATTCGATCGTCGGTATCTCATACCTAGTTCAATCTCGTTACCGGAAAGTCTCTTTACTCGTTCCGTAATGCATCATCCCCGAACTAACTCATTAGTCACATTGCTTGCAAGGCTCATAGTGATGTGCATTACCGAGAGGGCCCAGAGATACCTCTCCGATACATGGAGTGACAAATCCTAATCTTGATCTATGCCAACTCAACAAACACCATCGGAGACACCTGTAGAGCATCTTTATAATCACCCAGTTACGTTGTGACGTTTGATAGCACACAAGTGTTCCTCTGGTATTCGGGAGTTGCATAATCTCATAGTCATAGGAACATGTATAAGTCATGAAGAAAGCAATAGCAATAAAACTAAACGATCATAATGCTAAGCTAACGGATGGGTCTTGTCCATCACATCATTCTCTAATGATGTGATCCTGTTCATCAAATGACAACACATGTCTATGGTCAGGAAACTTAACCATCTTTGATTAACGAGCTAGTCAAGTAGAGGCATACTAGGGACACTCTGTTTGTCTATGTATTCACACATGTACTAAGTTTCCTTAATACAATTCTAGCATGAATAATAAACATTTATCATGATATAAGGAAATATAAATAACAACTTTATTATTGCCTTTAGGGCATATTTCCTTCAGTCTCCCACTTGCACTAGAGTCAATAATCTAGTTCACATCGTCATGTGATTTAACCAATAGTTCACCTTGTGATTAGTTCACTCATCTCCATGCGACTAACACCCAAAAGTACCCGTCACTTGATTTTGCTTGATGATGTCCGGTCCCATCTCAGTGCTATTAACGAGAGTTAAGGTTCGAGTCAACCCGCGCCGCTAAACCTCGCACTCACCTTCGTCTGCTTCTCATCTATGCGCTTGCTGTCCTACGCACTACTCGGCTTTCGGACCGGTGGGTTACGGTACACGGTGTTTCGCTGGATCTTGAATATCTTCCACGCCTCGCCAAGTCCCATCGACACGGGACGAAGTCTTCAATCTTGTATCTTCATCAGGAGTCCGGCTGAAGGTATAGTCCGGCTACCCCGAACACCCCCTAATCCAGGACTCCCTCAGTAGCCCCTGAACCAGGCTTCAATGACGACGAGTCCGGCGCGCAAATTGTCTTCGGCATTGCAAGGCGGGTTCCTCCTCCAAGTCCTTCATAGAAGATTGTAAACACCAAGAGTAGTGTCCGGCTCTGCAAAATAAGCTTCCACATATTGCCATAGAGAGAATAATATTAACACAAATCAAATCTGCTGACGTATTCCGCAGTGCGTCATCACACTACGGCCAATCCTTTACTCGAATCGTTTTCTTTTCCACCTCAGCGTTTTGCGAGGCGGTTTCCTTGGCACGTCTTGTCGAAGCAGAGATCATGTACCGCCCTTTTACGGGATTCTCATCAATACGGACGTGGGTAACCCAACCGCACCACTTATCACGGCGCTTGGGAGGCAAGCGAGTTTTACTAGGCAGGTGGGGACGCACAACCGCATCCACCCATATAAGGGGACAAGGATCCACCTTTTTACCTATGCCTTCTTCCCCCTTTGCCTATCCATCTCCTGCGCACCCGAGCTCCAGCACCCAAGCCCGCACTTCCCACCTCAACCTTCTCCAGCAATGTCCGGAGCGGGAGGCAAGTGGATGGTCTCCTCCGTCACGAAGGGCAAAATCAAGAAGCTAAGTAAGGCCGGATACTTGTCCAAGGACATCGCGCACCGGCTTCCCGAAGAGGGGCAGCCTCTCCCCACCCCAAGGCCCCATGAGAGGGTAGTATTTCTCCCCCACTTCCTCCGCGGACTGGGTTTTCCACTCCACCCATTTGTCCGGGGGCTCATGTTCTACTACGGCCTGGATTTCCATGATCTGGCTCCGAACTTCATCCTCAACATCTCGGCGTTTATCGTCGTGTGCGAGGCTTTTCTCCGCGTCCGCCCCCATTTCGGCCTTTGGCTCAAGACCTTCAACGTCAAGCCCAAGGTGGTGCGCGGCAGCCAGGCGGAGTGCGGAGGCGCCATGGCGGGCAAGACGGCCAACGTCCTATGGTTCGAGGGCTCTTTCGTGGAGACCCTAAAGGGATGGCAATCCGGGTGGTTTTATATCACCGAGCCGCGCGATCCGAAATGGACCGCAGCCCCCGAGTTCCGATCCGGACCCCCACGCGGCTTATGTCCGAAAGAGACGGGCCTGTCGTGGCTTCTCTCAAGAGGCATAAGTATGGTGGGTGAACGAATTACTGTTGAGCAATTGACAGAATTGAGCATAGTTATGAGAATATCTAGGTATGATCATGTATATAGGCATCACGTCCGAGACAAGTAGACCGACTCCTGCTCTGCATCTACTACTATTACTCCACTCATCGACCGCTATCCAGCATGCATCTAGAGTATTAAGTTCAAGAAACAGTAACGCTTAAGCAAGATGACATGATGTAGAGGGATAAACTCATGCAATATGATGAAAACCCCATCTTGTTATCCTCGATGGCAACAATACAATACGTGCCTTGCTGCCCCTACTATCACTGGGAAAGGACACCGCAAGATTGAACCCAAAGCTAAGCACTTCTCCCATTGCAAGAAAGATCAATCTAGTAGGCCAAACCAAGCTGCAAAGATAACCAATCATACATAAAAGAATTCAGAGAAGATTCAAATATTGTTCATAGATAATTTGATCATAAACCCACAATTCATCGGTCTCAACAAACACACCGCAAAAAGAAGATTACATCGAATATCTCCACAAGAGAGGGGGAGAACATTGTATTGAGATCCAAAAAGAGAGAAGAAGCCATCTAGCTAATAACTATGGACCCTAGGTCTGAGACTCACACTTCATCGGAGGCTATGGTTGAATTGTGAAGCCCTCCGTGATCGATGCCCCCTCCAGCGGAGCTCCAGGAACAGGCCCAAGATGGGTTCGGTGATACCAGAGGGACGGTAATATGTGGTTGATTGACTCTGGAGTCGCTCAAAACATGCATCCAGTCCCTGGATGTTAGAACAGCCAGTTCCGGTCGTGTTATGAATGAGGTAACAGGTGTCTATGGCTGCGTCGTGCGGATCCGCTCATCCGTGCGCAAGACAACGGTGTCGTTCCTAAGTCATGTGGATGTCTCTCGGGCGCAGCGAGGTCAAACCACCTCAGCGGCTGCTGTCGACACGACATACGAATGACAAGCCTGGGAGAGATGCTATTCAAGGCGGCGCGTCAAGGCTCCGCATTCGTCTGCCGACCGCGGATTACCCTACTGTAGCTTCGCCGTGCGCTCCTATCTCGTCTGTAGCGCAGGTGGTAGCACGATCTAGGCTACCTTATATATCTGGCCTGTCGGCTTTGTCTGGATACTTTCCGAAGGTTTCGTTCGTTTTGGACCGTTTGATTCCTTTTTCTTTTGAAACTATTAGCAAAAAAAAAATGGCCCCCATTCTGTGCCCTGTGTCAGTCAATAAGAGTGGATAATAAAGCGATAGGAGAATAGGCTGTAGCGAGGTATGCCATCTACATACAGGATGTTAAGCTTTTTTCATAGTTTGACTCTATGCGGGATCTAAACTCCCTTACCTTTGACAGGCTTGGCGGGCGATATCCGGACCGATTAACTGTCCGGCTCCGCTGCCCGAAGACCCAGCCCCAGCTCTACTAGTGAAGCTGCTGGTTCCGGCGCCTTATGTGGTGCCGGAGAAGAAGGCCAAGAAGAAGAAGACCACGGGGACTCGAAAGAGTGCCCGCAACGTGGTGGTGTCGGACTCGTCATCTGACGAGTCCGAGACGCCCTCCTCCCGTGAAAACGAGGAGGAGGAAGAAGAAAACTCTCCCCCCCCCAGCGGAGGGAGGAGAGAAGAGGAAGGCCGCCCCAACGGGGGAGGCCGAGGGGTCTAGGAAAAGGAAGACCCCTCCGCCGGACTACGCCCCCGACGCCGAAGAGGGCAAAGAGGAGTGGCCAAACAGGGCCAAGCGTCCGGCGAAATCGTAAGTTCGGATATCAGAGTAACTCATGATGTTCCTTTGTTGCACAGCTTTCCCTAATGTCGAATGTAATTATGCAGTCCGCCCCGGCCGAATTCGACGAATCGTCGGGCGGCTCCCTGGACTCATCGGACGTGAACTCAGTTCCGCCCGCTGTCTCCCCCCGCACTGCAGACGACGCCGAAGTGGCGTCGCGACAAGCTCCGGGGCAGGAGGAGGTGGTCCCGGAGGAGCCGCAAGGCAACCTCCCGGACTCCAGGAGTGAAGGGGATAAGGCTCCCCAGGGCTCTCAGTCCGGCTTTGTGCCGGACACCGCGCCGGAATCTTCCACAGTTCCGGACCGCGGTAGGCGAACTCCTTCCAAGAGGAGCAAGCCTTCTGAGCCGGCGGCCTCCGTCCAACCGGAGGTGCCGGACAATCTGCTGGAGGTGCTTGACGACGCCTCCATCGACGAGGGGCACCGTACTATTATGAGTACGGTGATCCAGAAGGTTCAGTCCGCCAAGAGCGGACTGACTGAAGCTTGCGCTAGCCTTCTAACAGGCTTCGAGGTAAGTAAAAATATGTAAAAATATTACCGCATAGACAGTAGCCCCTGATGCTCTGTTTGGCGTTCGGAAAGAAAAGCCGAATAGAGGATCTATTAAATTTCGCAGAGTCTAAAAAAAGAGTCAATATGCGTATGCAGCTTCGCTGCTATCCACCGCCGCACTGACGGAGGTGGGTGTCCTGAAGCAGGACCTCGAGCGGACCGAGCAAGAGCTCGGCCTTGCCAAGCGGCGGCTCGAGGAGAAAGAAGGTAAGAAATACCTTACAGAAAAAGTGCCTATAAAAAGGCTGATTGCAAAAAAGATAACAGGATTGTACTGCTTATTGTAGGGGCCACGACTGAGGTGGCGACCCTTAAGCAGGCGCTGTCTGAGGCCGAAAAGAAAACGGCCGCGGAGCGCACCGAGCGAGACAGACTTGGGGCTCAGGTCGGCGAGGTGCAGCAAGAGCTTCAGGCTCTCATGAAAAAACATGAGAGTTTGGAGCTGGAGTCGAAGGCGCAAGCATCCGAGCTTGCAACGGCCCTAGAGGCTGCCAAGTCTGCCAAGGCCGAAGCCCAAAAGGCCCTCCAAGAGTTGGAGGAGATGAGGAAGATAGCAGCGGGTAAGGCATTCTTTATGCAAAGCAGAAATATAAAAGTGAACTACCTGTTACTTACCCGAATCCGGAGCTCTCCAGGGGCATTCGCAGATCTTCCCCGCAGCGTATCCGACGCGCCGCATTCTACCGAGCTGAAGAGGGTAGCTCGACGGAGAAGGTGTTCTGGTCTCAGTATTCTGAGGCCGGACACCCTGTGCCCTTGAGCGACCAGCTGAAACAGCTGGTCGAGCTCCACAAGGCGGCCGAACAGGCCATGAAGGGCTTCATAGTTCGGCTGTGGCCCGGAGAGGCCCTGCCTGGGAGCTATTTCGGGCTGGTGCGGCGGCTGGTGGAGGCCTGTCCGAGGCTCGAGGTCATCAAGCGCTCCGTCTGCATCGAAGGTGCCCGTCGGGCCCTTGCCCGTGCAAAGGTGCACTGGGGTAAGCTGGACGGTGAGAAGCTTGTGAAGGACGGGCCGCCGCCGGGGAAGGAGCATCGCAAGCCCGAGAACTACTACAAGGATGTTCTTGCAGGTGCCCGCCTTGTGGCGGATGAATGTACCAAGGATGTGATTTTTGAATGAACTCGCTCGTGTTTATCCTGTGCGCTGAAAACTTGTTCATATGCGCTAAGCAATGCTTATTGAATTTAAAATATACTTTCTTGTGCGGCCGTTTATCAAAAATTGAGAGATGGCCAGTCGTCGGCTTCTGCCCCCATGCCACTAGTGCTGGGGTGTTCGGGATAAACCTCAGCGCTCTTTTTCCCATAGTTGGGTCCTTCGAGGGAGGCGCTCAGCACAACGAACCAGGCATCGGACTATAATGCTTGAACACTCTCACTTAGCCATAGAACTCTATAATTTTAAATTTGCGAAGCCCCTAGTTCGGAAGACCGAGTTCGGGGCGCTATCCACGCCTGGCCGGACGAAGCCAGCTCCTCGCTCGAAGCGGGCATAAAGCCTTTAGGGAATCGAAAAAACCTTCTCGAACAGCGACCGGTCTCTCGCCACCATCATGATAGTCAGTTTTAGGCTTTCCTCCACTGAGGTGCTTAACCCAGCTGAACCAGGGCACAATCGCAGGTGGTTCTCCTAGTGCTACTTAGCCGATATAGCGGAACGTAAGCACCAAAACATAGGAGCCGGGCAAACCCAACCTATTGACCAAATCATTGATTCGGAGCGATGCATTATAGTGCTATAAGTTCGGGGGCCGCACTTTGTGAAAGTGTACGGACTTCTCACACCATTATGAGGGGTACTGAAAGCCCCTGGCGTGTTTGCCGTACCATGGTGTACGGGTGCAATCATGTCATTTAATAAAACTATATGTGAAAAAGAAGATAATGCAAAAATAGACAGAAGCTATGCATTGTTATAGAGGCTATTTATCAAAGCCGAAACGATACAAATAGTGCGGGTAAGCAAAGATATGACTTTTTAGTATGTCCTGACCAGGGCAGGCGGAATTTTATTTAAATAGGATATACCGCTTCGTAAGAGACACCTGGAGTCCATAATGCGGCATGGCTTGTCTGCCTCCCTGGATCTTGCATCGTTTGTGCGGCAGGTCGAATTGCTGAAACAGGGTTCGTTCCGAAAGGTTATGGAGTCCTGAAAGTAGAAAAAATTAAAAAAAAGAATCCGAACAGCCCCTAGTACCGTTTTACGCCGTATTTTGGGCCGTGCCGTTATTGTGGCCCCTTCCCCTGTGCCATGGTATTTCAAGGGTGTAGTTATGTACGCGAGGTACTGGTTTCGCTATTGTCGCGAGAGCTGGGTTGGGGCCGCCATTTGCTACGGTTGCTCAGAGTGTGCCAGGCGGTCCTGCTGTGGGTTACTCCGGGCGCGCTTGGCAGTGTCTGGCTTTTTAACGGCCGGACTGGAGAATTGCCTAAGAAGGCTACTTTGTACTTCCGCTGCGAGAGCTGCCGTGTGCTCCTCCGTACGGAGGGAGCGTTCGGTGTTTCCGTTGACCGTGATTACTCCTCGAGGGCCTGGCATCTTGAGCTTGAGATATGCGTAGTGCGGCACCGCATTGAACTTTGCAAATGCGGTTCGTCCGAGCAGGGCGTGATAGCCACTGCGAAACGGGACTATATCGAAAGATTAACTCTTCGCTTCGGAAATTGTCCGGGGATCCGAAGACCACGTCAAGTGTTACTGAGCCTGTACAGTTGGCTTCTACACCTGGTATAACGCCTTTAAAGGTCGTTTGTGGGCTTAATCCTTGAGGGATCTATGCCCATTTTCCGCACTGTATCCTGATAAAGCAGGTTCAGGCTACTGCCGCCGTCCATGAGGACTCTTGTGAGATGAAAATCGTCGATGATTGGTCGAGAACCAATGCGCGAGCCCATGACAGATGCTAGTGGATGGTCCTTCGATCAAAAGTGACCGGGCAAGGAGGACCATGGGTTTGAACTTTGGGGGCGACTGGCTCCAATCGCCCTATACGTCCCGTAGCGCACGCTTCCGCTCCCTCCTGGGAATTGTGGGTTGCACATATTCATGTTCACCGTCCGCCACTTGTGGGGGAAATCCCTTCTGTCCATTTGTTGTTCGGCGGCTTGGGCTCCTCCTCGTCGTCACTGTGTATCCCCTTGTCTTTGTTTCGGCCTTAAACTTGCCTTCCTGCTTGAACACCAACAATCCCTGTTAGTGTGATTGGCTGGCCTTCGGGGGTGCCATGTATCTGGCACAAGCCGATCGAGTATTCGGTCCAACTGGACGGGCCCTGAGTATTCTTTTTGATGGCTTTTTCTGCTTGGAACGGATTTATAGCCTTTGAATCCGGCATTGACTGGCTGTGTCTTCATTGCTGTCGCTGCTAACGCGGCGTTTTGCTTATTCCGACGTGTCCTGCCACTTTTTGTCCTTTGTATCCGAATTACCAGGGTTCTTGATAAGTTGTTTACTGACTGCGAGCTAGCCAGTTGTCTTCTCCGCGCAAAAAGCGGGTCATGAGTGTCGTGAGGGCTGCCATAGATTTCGGCTTTTCCTGTCCCAGGTGCCGGGCAAGCCATTCGTCGCGGATGTTATGCTTGAAGGCTGCTAGGGCCTCTGCGTCCGGACAGTCGACTATCTGGTTTTTCTTTGTTAGGAACTGTGTCCAGAATTGTCTGGCCGATTCCTCTGGCTGCTGAATTATGTGGCTTAAGTCGTAGGCATCCGGTGGTCGCACGTAAGTGCCCTGGAAGTTGTCGAGGAATGCGGCTTCCAGGTCCTCCCAAGAACCGATTGATCCTATTGGCAAGGTGTTAAGCCAATGCCGAGCTGGTCCTTTGAGCTTGAGTGGGAGGTATTTGATGGCGTGGAAATCATCGCCGCGGGCCATGTGGATATGAAGGAGATAGTCCTCGATCCATACCACAGGATCTGTTGTGCCATCATATGATTCGTTGTTTACGGGTTTGAAACCCTCGGGTATTTGATGATCCATTACTTCGTCTGTGAAGCATAGTGGGTGTGCGGCGCCTCTGTACTGGGCTATATCACGACGCAGCTCGGAAGAGCTATGTCTGTTGTGTTCGGCCCGGCCGGATTTGTTGTATCCGGAGTGAAGATCATTCGTCACGTGCCGTAGGGCGCCTGCGCGATCCGTAGATCGATCTTGTTTGTCTTGCCTTATCCTCCAGTACGTCTCGCAGGTCTGGCGCATTTTCCCGTGCCTTAGTTGAGCGGCGTCGGGGCATGGCTTGGGTGGAGGGCCGAGAGGCCTCTCTGTCGCGGCCGCGAGGTGGCCGGTCTGCCATGTCATGCGCTGGTGATGTAGGTGCTTCCTCCTCTGATCGGGGTAGCGGCCTGCGCTTTGTAACTCTTGGAGGGGCGTTCGAGTTCATACTCTTCGGCCGCAAGGACTTCAGTCCATCTGTCAGCTAGCAAATCTTGGGCAGCTCTAAGCTGTTGCG